>NC_046661.1:137633017-137652036 GCF_010883055.1 Belonocnema kinseyi
TTATGTAAGTCCTTCAGCAAGAGTATATTTACCGCCAGGCATCGGTTTGACTGTTGGACCATACTCATTTTGGCAGTCCCAAGATCATTTTTATTATTATTATTAATAATAATTATTGGACCGCCCTAATAAAACAGTCCGAACATAATATTATTATAATTATTAAATATTATTCAGGACTATTTTGAATTTATCATACTTTACTATACTAATGATTCTAATGAACAGAATTTGCGAATATTTTGTTTAAATTTTCAACGAATATTTCATTAAATGACCCTTTCTTGATGAACTCTTTTTTTAATTTTGATATTTCAATTGAGTTGCTAAAGTATCATTTATGTAAGTCCTTTAGCAAGAGTACATTTACCGCCAGGTCTCTGCACTTCGTCGTTGGACCACCCTAATGTGGACAGTCCCAAAATAATATTAATTATTATTGTTATTAATTGTTGGACCGCCCGAATGTTGACATTACAAAATAATATTTATTTTTATTATTTCAATTAAATATTATTTTGGGTCTATTTAATATTCTTTACTATACTAATGGTTCTAATGAAAAGATACAACAAGTCTGATTATTAAGTTGTAAGAATTTGCAAATATTCCTTTTCAATATTCAGCCAGCATTTAATTAAAATACCATTTCTCGATCATATTTTAGTTGTTTAATTTTAATGTTTCAATTCAGCTGCTAATGTATTAATTATATAAGTCCTTTAGCAAGAGTACATTTACAGAAAGACGGTTCCACTCCACTGTTGGACCACTCTAATATTCGCAGTCCCACAATAATAATTATTATTAACTGTTGGACCACTCTAAAGTTTACAATCCCAAATATTATTTATTATATAAAATAAATATTATTATTTATGTATTATATATTCTATTCCAATTTTCCACCAAAATTTACTTAAAACACAATTTATAGATAAATTCTTAGTTCTTTAATTTTTTAATTTTAATATTTCAATACAGCTGCTAATGTATCATTTATGTAAGTCCTTTAGCAAGAGTGCATTTACAGCCAGGTGCCTCCACTTCCCTGTTGGACCACTCTAATATTGGCAGTCCCACAATAGTTATTATTATTAACTGTTGGACCGCCCTAAAGTTTTCAATCCCAAATATTATTTATTATATGAAATAAATATTATTATTTATGTATTATATATTCCATTCCAATTTCCAACCAAAATTTACTTTAAACACACTTTTTAGATCAATTCTTAGTCTTTTAATTTTTTACTTTTAATATTTTAATTCACCTGCTGAAGTATCATTTGTGTAAGACCTTTAGAAAGAGTACATTTACCGCCAGACGACTTCACTTTATTGTTGGACCACCCTCATCTGGACAGTCCCAAAATTATTTTCACTATTACAGTCATCACAGAGTGTCACCTATTCACCTTTTGTCACCTATTTTCAATTTCGTCACCTTTTGTCACCTATTTTACTAATTTTTCACCTTTTGTCACCTATTTTAATAATTTGTCACCTTTTGTCACCTATTTTAGTAATATTTCACCTTTTGTCACCTATTTTAATAGTTTGTCACCTTTTGTCACCTATTTTAGTAATTTGTCACCTTTTGTCACCTATTTTAGTAATTTGTCACCTTTTGTCACCTATTTTAGTGATTTGTCACCTTTTTCTCATATTTTGGGGTTTTTCATTTTTATCACCTTTTTTCAGTTGAAAAAGTACAATTTTATTCAAAATTACAAAATTAGACTTTCCTAATCGACGAATCTTGAACCAAATGATCGAATTTTCAAATAAAAAAGATTAAATTTAAACCAGGAAGAGTTGCATTTTCAAACATAATCTTAAATTTTTAATATGAAAAGATGAATATTTTACAAGCTAGAGAGAAAAAAAGCGTTAAATTTGCTGTTTAAAAAAATAATTGTAAAAAAAAAGGAATTTTAAATGAATAAAGTCAACTAAAAAAGACGAATTTTTAACAAAATTCATAAATTTTGTACCGAGTAGTTGAATTTTTAATTAATTAGTTGAGTTTTCAACTTATAAATGAAATTTTTTTAAGATATTATTTTTTAATATTTATTGAATAATTTATTTGGTTGAAAATATGATTATTCTTCCGAAAATTTAGGAATTTTGTTAAAATATTATACTTTTTGGTTGAAAATTTACCTTTTTTGTACAGGAATTAACTATTTGATTTGAAATTAAGTTTTTTTTTGTAGTAAATAAAAATTTTTGTTATAAAGTCATCCGCTTCAGTTGAAAATTCGCCTTTTGGGATTGAAAATTAATTTTTGGTTAATACATATTTTATTATTGGGTTGAATATTTTATCATTTGTTCAAAAATTTAAGAACTTTTTGTTAAAATGTCATACTTTTTTATTGAAAATTTAACTGTTTTTGTGGAAGTTTTCGTTTTGTTAAAAATTAATTTTTACGCTGAAATTTGTTCCTTTTGTATTGAAAATTCATCTATTTTATTAGAAAATGAACTATGTAGTTGAAAATGCACTTTTTTTGTTAAACATTCATGTGTTCTCTTGAAATTTTGTTTAGCTAAACATTTTATTGTTTTTTCGAAAATTAAAAAATTTGGCTAAAATTGTATATACTTATTGATTGAAAATTCAAATGTTTTGTTGAAAATTCGTCTTTTTGGGTTAAAATTAATTCTTTTTTTTAGAAAAGTGTATTCCTTAGTTTGAAAACGAATTGAATTCAGTTTTTTTGTATGAAATTTATCTTTTTGTCATGAAAATTTAACAATTTGATAATATCTTTTTTTTTATAGTCTGAAAAGAAATTTGGAGTGAAAATTAAACTTTTTTGTTACAAAACGAATGTTTTTTTACTGAAAATTTAAATGTCCCATTTTCGTTTGAAAAGTAATCCCCTTTTGTTGCAAATTTAACTATTGTTTGAAAATTAAACTATTTTATGAGAAAAATGTTATTTTCGGCAGAAAATTAATTCTTCCGATTGAAAATTAATTTTCGTTGGTTAAAATATCAACTAATTATTTGACAGTTGTAATATTTTTTACATTTTTTGTTGTTAAAAATCCATGTTTTTTGTTTATATTTTAGTCGATATTTTCCATCTTCCTTATT
The DNA here is from genome assembly GCF_010883055.1 of Belonocnema kinseyi. NCBI lineage: Eukaryota > Metazoa > Arthropoda > Insecta > Hymenoptera > Cynipidae > Belonocnema > Belonocnema kinseyi. Next base: position 137,636,130 of record NC_046661.1, read on the forward strand.
TTGCGTTTTAACTTTAAGCTGAACTAAAGCAGGGAATTTTTCATAAAAATTTGTTATTAAGTTGTATGAGAGGGAGTTTTAACTTTTTTTTTATTTTCTGGATCAGAAAAGGAACTTTTTTTTATAACCCTTTTATTGAATGAAATTGTTAAATTTTCAATTTAAAAATCTACTTTTCAACAAACCAAAAAAAAGGAATTTTGAACCAGTTAAATTTAACACACAAAAAACGTAATAAAAAAGTGAGTACCTCCTCTTTTACAAAGGTTTGGTTTATTAAAAAAAAAAAGTAGTTCCACTTTTAAGTAATTACTTGAATATTGAACAAAAAAATTCTTTCTCCCCTACTAAAATTTAGTAATACCTAGCCATTTTTTTCAAAGTCCAAATGAAAACAGTGATACGAAACAAATATTTTTTCATCTCCCTTTTTTCATTTTAGTGTACGACTGTTATATCTTTTATCGATATCGTTCGACTTTAACGACAGAAAAAAGTGCATGCTAACTGTAAACGATATCATCCAACGTATCAGTTTTATATATATATATCTGTTTTTATGAATATGTATGTATATGTGCATCTGTGTACATATTTCGGCACGTATGGATTTGCCGAATGGTCTCCGGAATTTCGCGGAATGGTGTTTTTATATGTTTTTTTACCGGCAGGGGCAAGGAAATTGGTTGCCGGTGCCGGCAGAGAACCTTTTTCCCCGTATCAGTAGTCTATTCAATCCGTGAAATTGATAGTAAAAAAAAAAAACGAATTTTCAATAAACTAGTTAAACTTTTAGTCCAGGAGATAAATTTTGAACTGTAAATAATAAATATTATAAAGGAATGATTAATTTAAAGTGAAAAAATAATTTTTTACCAAAAAGATAAGTTTTCATCTTAAATAAAGAATTTTCAAGTAGCATGATTTCCCCAACTAAGAAAATTAATTTTCTACCGAAAATAATGAATTTTTAAGAACGTACACATGTTTTTAACACAGTAGTTTCAGTTAAAAAAAAAGAATTTCCAATCAAACAGTTCGATTTTCAACTAAAAAATATAATTTTTCAACAAAATCATTCAATTTTCAGTTAATGAGATAAATTTTCAACAAAATGAAGAATTTTTAAATAGTTGAATTTTCAACTAAAAGCATGAATTGTTAACCAAAAAGATTAATGTCCTACCGAAAAAGACGAGTTTTTAACAAAATACATAAAATTTTAACAAAGTAATTGAATTTTTGAAAAAATTAATTTTTAGTTTAAAAAACGAATTTTCCATGAAAAAGTTGAATTTTCAAATAAAAAATATAATTTTTCAACAAAATAGTTCAATTTTCAGCTAATGAGATAAATTTTCAACTAAAATGAAGAATTCTCAATTAAAAACTATCATTTTTCAACAAAAAAGTAAAATTTTCGACTAAAATGAAGAATTTTCAAATAGCTGACTTTTCAACTAAAAGCACGAATTTTTAATCAAAAAGATTAATTTTCCACCCCGAAAGGCGAATTAATAAAATAACAGAAATTTTTAACAAAGTAATTAAATTTGTGAATAAAAAATTAATTTTTAGTTTAAAAAACGAATTTCCGATCAAAAAGTTGAATTTTTAGCTAAAAAATATAATTTTCAATAAATTAGTTAAATTTCCAGCTAATGAGATAAATTTTCAACAAAATGAAGAATGTTGAAATGGTTGAATTTTTAACAAAAAGATTAATTTTCTACCGCGAAAGACGAGTTTTCAACAAAATACATGATTTTTTAACAAAGCAATTGAATTTTTGGAGAAAGAAAATTAATTTTCCGTTTAAAAAAACGAATTTTCAATAAAAAAGTTGAATTTTCAACTAAAAAATATAATTTTTCAATAAAATATTAAAAATTTCAGCTAATGAGATAAATTTTCAACTAAAATGAAGAATTTTCAAATAGCTGAATTCTCAACTACAAGCACAAATTTGTAATCAAGAAGAATAATTCTCTACCCCGAAAAGCGAGTTTAAAAAACAGACATTTTTAATAAAGTAATTGAATTTTTGAATAAAATATTAATTTTTAGTTTGAAAAAATGCATTTTCCGATGAAAAAGTTGAATTTTTAACTAAAAAGTGTAATTTTTCAACAATATAGTTAAATTTTCAGTTAATGAGATAAATTTTAAACTAAAATGAAGAATTTTTAACTAAAAGCACGAATTTTTAATCAAGAAGATTAATTTTCTACCCCGAAAGACGAATTAATAAAAAAAACATAAATTTTTAACAAAGTTATTGAATTTTTGAATAAAAAATTAATTTTTAGTTAAAAAAAAAACAATTTTACTATCGAGCAGTTGAATTTTCAACTAAAAGATATAATTTTCCAACAAAATAGTTAAATTTTCAGCTAATGAGATAAATTTTCAGCAAAATGAAGTATTTTCAAATAGTTTAATTTTCAGCCAAAAGCATGAATTGTTAATAAAGTATTTAATAAAGTAATTGAATTTAAACAAAAATTAATTTTTAGTTTAAAAAACGATTTTTCATTCGAATAGTTGAATTTTCAATTGAAAAATATAATTTTTCAAAAAAATGGTTAAATTTTCAGCTAATGAGATAAATTTTCAAATAAAATGAAGAATTTCCAAATAAAATGAAATTTTTTCAAATGAATGAATTTTCAACCAAAAACATGCATTTTTAATGAAGAAGATTCATTTTCTACTGCAAATGACAAATTTCTACCAAAATACATGAATTCTTTAATTTCTTTTCTTTTAACTTGAGAATTCAACTGTTTGATTGAAAATTAATTTTTTTTATTGAAAAATTTAACAGTTTTGTAAAAACTCATGTATTTCGTTGAAAACTCGTATTTTTCAGTGGAAAATTAATTTTCTTAGTTTACAATTCATCTATTTGGAGAGGAAGTAAAGGAAAATTAAGGGAGGGGAAGTGGAAGAAATCAGAGGAGCTGAGAGGCTTTTGTGGAATTAGAGGGTAGAGTAAGCGCGGAAAAGTAGGGGAAGTTAAGGGAAATTGAGGGATGTGAAGTGTGGAAAAGTAGGAAAAGTGAAGGGAAATTGAGGGAGGTAAAGTTTTGAAAAGTAGGAGAAGTAAAAGGAAATTGAGGTAGGAGAAGTGGGGAAAATGAGAGGAGCTGAGAGGAATGTATGGTAAATAAGGGTAGAGTAAGTGTGGGAAAGTATGGCAAATTGAGGAAAATTGAGGAAGGTAAAGTGTATTAAAGTAGGGGAAGTGAAGGAAAATTGAGGGAGGGGAAGCGATGGGAACTAATCTAAAGTAAAGTAGGGGAAATGACGGATGAGTAGAGCATTTAGAAGGAACGACAGGAAATAACAGGTCGGTAAGTATCGTAAGCATAGCGAGGTCTAGTAGTATTTGTTTTCTTTTTGAATGAGTAGTGAAGAGGAAGCGATGCCTGGAGAAGGGAATTAGAGAAACATAATTTTTATCTCGTGAAATAAGGAGAGGGAGAAGTAGAAAAGAAAGAATTTGAACATTCTATTGGTTGCGAATACTGAAGTGAGGGGAGGGTGAGTAGAAGAGGAAAGGAGAAAGTGAGGTGGAGAATTAAAAGTAGTCAAGGAGAGGGGGAAGTAGGGGATGATATGCGAAAGTAGGAGAGGGAAAGTAATGTCTGGGGAAGGGAAGTAGAGAAAGGTGAGTTTTACCTGGTGAAGTGAGGTGAGGGCAAAGCAGACGACGAAGAAGTTGGAGAAGGAGTTGATTTCGCAGAGTGAAATAAATCGTGGGGAAGTACGGGAAAAGACGGGAAGGCAAAGATGGGGAGGAGAAAGTAGGATGGAGAGGTGGAATTGGTGGAGGAGAACGCAAATTAGGGGATGAGAAGGGAAAGTGATGTTGGGAGAAAGGAATTAGGGAAAGGGGACTCTTATCTAATAAAGTGAAGAGAGGGGGAATCAGAAAACAAATAATTTGCGGAAGGGAATGGTTGCGCAGGGCGAAGTGAGATAAGGGGAAGTAAGTTTGGAGAGGGGGAAGGAGAGATGGAGAGTGGAAACTGGGGGAGAAGAGGTGAAAGTAGGGATAGTGAGGTGAAAGTGGAACAGTAGAGGGGACAGTAGGGCAGTAGAGGGGACAGTAGGGGAAGTAGTAATCCTCAATAGGATACGTACAAAAATTTCTGTAAAAAATATTTGTTTTTTTAAATTAATAAATATTTAGTTTCTTGAAAGAAAGATTGAATCAGATTGAAATTGAAACAAAGTCCTAAGCAGTTTCATAAGTTTCTGAAAAGCGATCTAAATTCGTTCATGCGATAAGAGAAGGAATGTCCATGCAGGAAATTGGAAAACGGTCTCTAGCGATTTCCGTTTGGGAGGGAAATCGCCAATGCGATGATGCAAAACCGGATATCAGCCGACGTCTTTGAAGGCTCTAACCGAGAGATTCCCATAATACATAAATTCCTTTCTTATCCTTCAAATCCATACGAATAAAGATCCTTCTGTCATATATCAAGAAAAATTTAAAAATAAAATGTAATTCTAGACTTCACAGCCGAAATTTTTTTTTGAAACAGGGGAAATAGGGTCATTTTTTAGGAAAATTGGGGAATAAATTCTTTTAAATAAATTTAATAAGTACTATATTGAATTTAATGTAAGTGGCATGGAACAAAGAGACCAGCCTTAGGACCGAAAATGAGTTCCAGAAAATTTAATTTTGATTATGTAGTAGTGGGGATTTTTTTATTCGATATGGGAAATCTTCATTCTTCAGAATAAATAAAAACTGGAAAATCGATTTGTTGGTCCTGAGGCTGCTTTGAATTTTAAGGCAAACAGTTTAAATTCAAAAATATATTTTGTTTTTTTAAAAAGTTATGTATTTAGTTAAAAATTCATCTTTTTCAGTAGAAAAAATAATCTTCATTGTTGACAATTCATCTTTTTTGGGCTAAAAATTATTTTTTTAAATTAAACATGTAGCTATTTCATTTTTGGTTAAGAACTATTTTTTTATTTGAAAATTCATTTCTTTTCTATTGTTATGTTATTTAACTGAAAATTTAATTATTCCAATTTTGACGGTACTATTTTTAATCACAATTTTGTTGAAACTTTGTTTTTTTTTGGTAAAAACTTAATTCCTGCAACTAGAAATAATATTATTCCATTTACTGATTAAAAACGATCGTTTTTAGTTAAAAATTTAACTTTTTTTTTTAAATCGTTCTTTTCGTATTAAAAATTTATTTTTAACTACAAATTTAACTTTTACAATTGACGATGCATCATTTTAGTTGGAAAATAATCTATTTAGTTAAAAATTTATTTAAAATTGTTAAAAAACAGTTTTTAACTGAAAATTTAACTATTCTATTTTTAGTGGAAAATTGATATTTTTTTTACAAATTCAACTGCTTGGTTGAAACTGAAATGTTTGGTTAGAAATTTATCTATTTGTTAATAATTTATTTTTTTCGTAGAAAATTAATCTACGTGTTTAAAAAATCAACTATGTGATAAAAAATTAATATACTTCACAGGGAATTAAAGAATTTGGATCAAAAATAATTTTTATAGTGAATTTAAAAAAAAATCGTTTTTGTAATAAAAATTTATTTTTAAATGAAAATTTTATTTTTCCAGTTGAAAATCGATTATTTACGTTGGAAATTCATCTTTTTAGTTGAAAACTTTATAGTTAATTTAAAGTTGTTTTTTTGTTGAAAATTAATTTTTTAACGAAAAATTTAACTGTTTCATTTTCAATGAAAGATTGATCTTTTTTAATTACAAATCAAACTGTTTTTTTTTGCTCTAGAGATTTCTCTTTGGTATCCCCAATACTGCCACTCCAACCCAAAAGATTATTTCTGTAAAAAAAACTGTTTGGTTGAAAATTCAATTCTTTGGGCGAATGTTCAACTCTTTTCTTCTAAAATAATGATCTTTTCGAAGATTTATTAATTCAGTTATAAATTGATTTGTTTGGTTAAAAAATTACCTGCATTTGTTGAAAATGTTGTAATTTTTATTCGTTGCGAACTTTCTTCACTGAAAATGTAATTATTTCATTTTTGATTTAAAATTTATATTTGAAGTTGAATTTTGCTGGTAAATTCGTCTTTTTCGTAGAAAATTAATTTTGTTGGTATAAAATTAATTTTTGCTTGTTAAAGGTTCATTAGTTGGTTAAATATTAGTCTACTGAAGGTTGAATATTATTTATTTAGTTAAAATGTATCTCTTCGATTGAAAATTTAACTAGTTTGTTGAAAAGTTTTGTTTTAAAATAAATTGACTTTAAGTGTTTTTTATCTACTGGTTAAAAATCAATATTTTTGAATGCAGAGTTTTAATTTTTAAATCGTGAAAAAATTGTCTCTAGCTCCACTGGGATCCGAACCCAGGCCTTTTAGATTACCGGTCTGATGCTCTTACCCACTAAGCTACGGAGAGACGAGATTAAGTTTTCACCGTAGCTTAGTGGATAAAAAAATCAGACCGGCAATTTGAAAGACCTGGGTTCGGATCGCAGCGGAGCTAGACAATTTTTTCACGACATAAAATTAAAAATCAATATTGAAAAATATTTATTTATGACCAGTAAACAAAAACACTTAATTTAAATTTATTTAATACATTTCTCTTGTCCAAAATTGTCCTTAAAAATCGCTTTTGAATGTTTTAACAAGAGGAACAAATTTGACAAATATGGAAATTTTGAAAGCTTTGTTTAAACTGCATTTAAATTTCCGACTCTGGACGTAGAAAAACATAATCAAGTTTTTAAATACGCACGAGAGGAGCTGGCTAGTGCCGTGACCAAGAGAATATAGCTCGAGGACATCATAAAACACGTTTTCACTCTTTTCCTCGTGTCTGTTTTTCTTTACCTTTTTTTTCTTTATATTTTTTTCATTCCACTTCCTTTCTATTTAACCGATTCATATGCGCAGGAGCGTGCAAAACGTACCTTTGCGACAAAATATATTTACATTACACATTGCTTCTCTTCTATTTACAGAGGGTCCAAAAAATTTAATTTGCATACACTTGTATCAGCAAATTGCGTCACAAATTTTTTAATATTTATAAGCTTTTAAATTCGGTAGATATTTGTAAGTCTATATCTTCACTCTCTTTTCGCGTCTCCCTTTTTTATGGCAGTTCGCAATTTCTCTAAAGACTCATCTTCAATATCCCCACTACTGCTGCGATATACTTTCTATACATTCTCTCTATAGGCGCGTCTCTCGTTTGTGCGACGATTCGCAATTGATATAAAGATTCCTCTTCGGTATCCCCACTACTGCCAATCTAGACAAAGGCCTGTATGTGTTCTCTCCCTCTCTCTCTCTCTCTCTGCACTCTCTTATTATGCGATCTCCTCAAAACTCATGATGATTCCTTATGAAAAATTTAAAAGTTAATTCATCAAAGTTTAACTTCTGCTATGTGGCCCCACTCTTACACGCTTTAATAGAACTATTCCATTGTTAGTTAAAAATTTATATTTTTGTTTGAAAATTCTGCTATTTGGCTGATAATTCGTGTATTTTATTGAAAATTCTTTTTTTTAGTAGAAAATTCATCTTCTTGAAAGAAAAATCAATTTTTGTTTAAAAAATCGTTTTTTGTCGAAAATCGATTTATTTACCTGAAAATTTAACTTTATTAATTTTTTTAAACTGGAAATGAAACTATTTTATTTTTTATTGTAAATTTATCTTTTCAGTTGAAAATTTAACTATTTGATTACAAATTTATGCATTTAATTGAATTTGAAATTATTGGTCTCAAATTAATCTTCATGCTTGAAGATTCGTTTTTCTTTTGGTTGAAAATTATTTTCTTTAACAGAAAGCATAACTATTTTATTTTTAATAATAAATTAATCTTTTTTCAGTTGAAATATCAACTATGTGGTTCAAAATTAATTTTTGTAATGGTAGTAAATTAAAATCCTTGGCTGACAGAAATACAAATTTCTTGTTGAAAATTCGTCTTTTTCGGTAGAAAATTAATCTTGCTGGTAACAAATTTATATTTTTAGTTTAAAAGTTAACTCTTGTCTTGAGAATTCATCTCTTTGATTACAAATTTAACCATTTTTTTAAATTTCTTTTTTTTTATAAAAAGTTAATATTAAAAATGAAATATGTAACTATTCCATTTATAGTTAAAAATTATTTTTTTAGTTGAACATTCAACTGTTTAGTTGAATATGCATGTACTTTATTGAAAATTTGTCTCCTCTGGTAGAAAATTAAAAACTTTTTTTTAAAACACTTTTTTTGCGAAAAGCTCATTTTTATATTTAAAATGTAGCTATTCTATTTTTATTTAAATATTATTTCTGCTTACTTAACGATTAAGCGACTTAAAAAAAATGTATTTTAAAATTCAGCGCATTTAAAAATAATTTGTTAAAATTTTTAAATTTGGAGGGTTAAATTTTCTCTAAAAGTATAGTGGAATTTTCAAACGAAAATAAAGGAATTTTCTACAAAACAGTTTAATTTTAAACCCGGAAATTAAAAAAATTCTATTAATTAAATATTTATGCATTCAAAAAACTATTGATATAAAAAATTTAAATCTGAAAACTAAAAAAGGCATAATGAATAATAATAATAATTGGAATATGAAATTGATCAATTATAAATATCGTTAAATATTTCTAAATTAATTTTAGAATCTTAGAATTCTGAAGAGGTATAAATAATTGAATTTTTAGTTTAGTTTGAAATACATAAAATATACATTTTTTAAGTTTTTAATTTTGGAACCCGGAAATTACCAAAAATTAATTTTTTTTATTTCTAGTAGCGCCACCCTGAAAAATATTGAATATAACTTCGCAATCAATAAAAAATTTTTGCAAAATAAATAAATGATATATTTTTATTAAATAAATATTTTGTTATAAAAGGATAGTTTAACGCTTAACTAGTGTAAGGTTTATGGTAATGAACGCATGCAATTAAGATTGTTTTGATAAAATCTCGATCATAATCACAGCTCACATAAATTATGTTACGCTAAATTGAAAATCTTGGCAATTAGAAGTTAGCTATTAAGATCGCGATCAGTTACTCACGATGAATTATTACAATAATTTTTTTTTACTTCATTATAAATATATCCTGGAATAATGTAATTATTAAGTAATAATTATTCATTATTAATAATAGTTATCATTATTAATTATTATTAGTTATACTAGTGATATTTTTATTATTATTTATAGTTTGATACAATTAACTTTTTTTTATTTTATCAAATTTTAATGTATTTCCAAGAAAAAAGGATTTTTTTTTATTCAGGAAAAATTTTTTGAGTGCAGACTTCACAGAAAAATATATTTTTAAAATAGAGGAAATTGGTTGATTTTGTAAACAAAAATATAGAAATATTTTTTTAAAAATATAATAGATAGTACAAGGTCAATTCTGTACAAAAAATAAAATAATTAACATTTTAATCAAATTGAAAAAAAGTTATATAAAAAACAGTTAAATTCAACTTTTAAAAAAAGATTCTTTTGACAAAATACATGAATTTTCAATAAAATAGTTGAATTGTCAGTTAAAAAATTATTTTAAAAAAATGACTTATCAACAAAATAGTTAAATTTTCAACCCAATAGAGGAATCCTAAAAACTGAATTTTGCACAATTCAAAAAGTTACATTTTTAGTTTAAAAAATTATTTTAAAATAAAAAAGGTAATTTTTAGAAATAGGTCAATTCAACCCCCCTAAGAGATGAATTTTTAAAAAACTAAATAAAAATTAGAAACAAAATTTAATTTTTAACAAAATACTTAAATTTTTATCCCAAAAATATTAATTCTGAAAGAAAAACATATTTGATATTTCACAAAAAAATATATTTTAATTTTAATCAAAAAACAGTATAATTAAACTAGAAAGGACGAATTTCCAACAGAATTGTAGTTGAATTTTTAACAAAAAAATTTACTTTGAACCAAAAAAGATAAATTTTCAACCAAAACACTATTTGTAAGATTTTCAAAAAAAAAAATTATTTGAATGGCAAAATGGTAATTTTGTCACACAACAATGGAATTTTCGAATAAAAATATTATTTTTGAACAAAATATTTAATATTGCAATAAAATAATTAATTTTTTATTAAAATAGTTCAATTTTCGACCTAAAAAATTATTTTTTAAAGAATTATTTGAATTTTCCACAAAATAATTAAACTTGAAGCCAAAGAGTAGAATTTTTAATCATAATAGAATAATTTTGAATCAGAAATATAATATTGGATTTCTAAATTTAAAAGAATTAATTTTTAATAAAAAAGATGAATTTTTAATCCAAAAGAACGAATTTTTCATTAAAAATACAAATTTAAAAAAAAAATTAAATTTTCGACCAAAAACGATGACTTTTTAACAAAAATGTTAAATGTTCAACAAAATAATATAATTCCCAATTTAATGGTAAAAATTGAATCAAAGAGACAAATTTTGACTTTTTTGAATTAAATCTAAATTTTTAAATTAAAAATAATTAACTTTTAACATAAAAATATGACTTTTCTACTCAAAGATTAATCTTAAATCCATAAGAACGAATTTTCTATAAAAAAACTAATTTATATAAAAAAATTGAATTTACTACCAAAAATATGAGTTTTTTTACCAGAAGATACATTTTCAATAAAAAAAATTCTATCCGAAATGACAAATGTTAAAAAAATACCTGAATTGTCAACCAAAAAATATGATTTTCCTAACCAAAGTCAATTTTTTATCCAAAAGAATGAATTTTCTATGTAAAAATACAAATTTTTATCCAAAGCGATAAATGTTGAACAAATAGCCGCGTTGTAGATCGATTTTCAATCCAAAGGAAAAATTTTCTATCCAAAAGACTAATTAAAAAAAAAAGCTGAATCGTCGACCAAAAAGATTATTTTTCTAGCCAAAAGTCAATTGTAAACCCATAAAAATAAATTTTCTATCCAAAAAGATGTATTTTTTATCCAAAAAGACGAATGTTGAAAAAAGCGTTGAATTTCCAAACAAAGAGATGACTTTTCTACTCAAAGATAAATTTTTAGTCCAAAAGAACGAATTTCCTACAAAAAAGACGAATATTCAACAAATAGCTGACGATTAGACAAAAAATTACTTTTCTACCCAAAGAATAATTTTCAATCCAAGAGAATGAATTTTCTATTTAGAAAGACGGATTTTTTATAAAAAAATCTTTTCTTCAAAAAGAGAAATTTCCAATAAAAAAAATTCTATCTAAAATGGTAATTTTTTTATCCAAAAAGACGTATGTTAAAAATAAAGACGAAGTGTAGACGAAAAGAAATGACTTTTCTACTCAAAGATAAATTTTCAGTCCAAAAGAACTAATTTTCTATTTAAAAAGACGAATATTCAACAAATAGCCGACGGTTCGACAAAAAAAATTGTTTTTCTACCCAAAGAATAATTTTCAATCCAAGAGAATGAATTTTCTATTAAAAAAGACGAATTTTCCAACCAAAAAGACAAATTTTTTGATTCGAAAAGACGAATGTTAAAAAAAGGGTAGATTTTCGTACAAAGAGATGACTTTTCTACTCAAAGATAAATTTTCAGTACAATAGAACGAATTTTCTATCGAAAAAGACGTTTTTTTATCAAAGTAATTTTTCTACTTAAAAAGAAATTTCCCATAAAAAAACAAAGTTTCTATCTAAAAAGGCGATTTTTTATCCAAGAAGACGAGTGTTAAAAAAAAGTTAAAGTGTAGACCAAAATAAATGACTTTTCCACTCGAAGATAAATTTTCAGTCCAAAAGAACTAATTTTCTATTAAAAAAGACGAATATTCAACAAATAGCTGACGATCCGACAAAAAAAAAGTACTTTTCTACCCAAAGAATAATTTTCAATCCAAGAGAATGAATTTTCTATTAAAAAAGACGAATTTTCTAACCAAAAAGACGAATTTTTTGATTCGAAAAGACGAATGTTAAAAAAAGCGTAGATTTTCGAACAAAGAGATGACTTTTCTACCCAAAGATAAATTTTCCGTCAAAAGAACGAATTTTCTATCGAAAAAGACGTTTTCTCTACAAAAGAAATTTTTCTACTTAAATAGAAATGTCCCATAAAAAAAAGAAAGTGTCTATCAAAAATGGCGATTTTTTATCCAAAAAGACGAGTGTTAAAAAAAAGGTAAAGTGTAGACCAAAATAAATGACTTTTCCACTCGAAGATAAATTTGAAGCCCAAAAGAACTAATTTTCTATTCAAAAATACGAATATTCAACAAATAGCTGATGATTCGACAAAAAAATACTTTTCTACCCAATTAATAATTTTAAATCCAAGAGAATGAATTTTTTATTCAAAAAGACGAATTTTCTATCCAAAAAGACGAATTTTCTATCCAAAAAGACGAATTTTTTATCCAAAAAGGCGAATGTTGATAAAAGCGCTGAATCGCCGAACAAGGAGATGACTTTTTCACTCAAAGATAAATTTTCAGTCTGAAAGAAAGAATCTTCTATCCAAAAAGACGTTTTTTCTACAAGTTTAATTGTCTTTAAAAAATATGAGTTTTTAAAAAACTAGTTGAAATTTCAACAAAATAATCAATAAAATAAATCTAATAATTGAGTTCAGAATTAGGCAAAAAACAATAAAAAGGGTATTTTTTGAAAAAAGGGGAAAAAAGAACCCTTTTGAAAAAGGGGTTAATATGGGAATAGGGGAAAGATTTTAAAGTCTGTGCTTGATATTTATATTAATGCAACAAAAATACCTTGATTAAATTAATATTATAAAGGGTAAAAGAGGAGGAGAGGGGAAAGATGATAAAGTTTTTGAGTGGTATTTTTATTAAATATATAAAAAAGAAAAAGAAATTTTTTTTGCGTAAATAGGAAAAAATGGGAACCATTAAAAAAAGGGGAATGGGGGAATAGGGGAAAAATTTTGTACAAAAATGCCTCGACCAAATTGATATCATAAAGGGGAAAAAGGGAAAGCTTTTAATGTCTTTAAGTGACATTGTTATTAAATATACATAATAGAAAAAGGGGAATTTTTTCCGATAATAGAGGAAAAAGAGGAACCCTTTAAAACAGGGGAAAAATGGGGGAATAGGCAAAAGATTTTAAAATATGTGTCTAATATTTTTATTAAATATTCTTTGTCTTTTGTAAAAAAATGTCTCTACTATATTGATATCATAAAAGGGAAAAGAGGAGAAAGGGGGAAAGCTTGTAAAATCTGTGAGTGAAATTTTTATTAAATATTTTTCAAATTCTTTATAGAAATGCCTCGACGAAATTGATATTTTCTCATAAAATTGCAGTATTGCGACGATAAGACAAACGAAGAACCTTTTAAAGCTCCCTTTCATACAATATCAACAGAAGTGTTTCCTAGCTTAACCGATGCAGGTTATCTGCATTCGATATTCACCCTCGATATCCCCGGAGGTGCTTTTGTGGTGCACTATATATAATCGATTCGTGACGTAAACACCGTATCGAAACTTTACTTCATATTTCATTTTCCACCAAGGGCGGAAAATAATGGTAGACAAGAATTTTTATATCATACGAGTATTCCTCTTTGGTCAGTTATTCACCCATTTTTATCAGTTTCCTGAGAAAAAAACTCGATAGAGCTGGAAAATATTGTAGTTTACACACTTTTTTTAAAAGGGAATTATTATTAAATTGAGAAATACTTCTGCAAAATGAAAAATGTACAGAAAAAAGTCGGAAGAAATCTAATGAATGAAGTAATAACTTTATTTGTTTAGGAATATAGAGTAAATTATTTTTATCAGTTTTAAAATATTCTTTCCAAAAGAATATTAAATTTTATTTTATTTTATTTAAAATTAAATTTAATATTTAAAGTTAAGCTTTTTCGACAATAGTCATTCAGCTTGAATGATACGGATTTTAAATCAAATAGTTAAATTAAAAAAAAGTATTTGCGGCTAAATAGTTAAACTTATAATCGAATAGTTGATTTTTTAATCAAGAGAAATAAAATTTTAATTAAATAGTTACATTTTTTACCACGTAATTGAATTTTACAACGAAAAGATGGTTTTTTATCAAAGAAATGTGACATTTCAACCAAATAGTTCATTTGAAAAAGAATCATTTCTATCTAAATATAGATGGTATTATAATAGAATAGTTGTTTTTAAAAAAGATTTTTTTAACGAAATAGATGAATTTTATACGAAATAATTGTAAAAAAAAGTTTCAAACTAAGAAGTTGGACTCCTAATAAAATAGATGAGATTATGGTCAAAAGAGATGAATTATCAACAAAATAGTTGAATATTTAGCTAAATGGATGAAGTTTTAAACCCGATAGTTGAAAAAAAAAATTTCTACTAAATAGTTGGACTCATTCATCAAATAAATAAACTTTCAATCGAAAGAGATGAATTTTCAAGAAAATAGATGAATCCGAAAAAAATGTTAACTAAATAGTTGGACTTATAATAAAAAACTTGAAATTTTGATCAAAAGATATGAAATTTAAAGAAAATAGTTGAATTTTTATCTAACGATTGGAATTTTCAACAAAACAGTTGAATTTTTAATTAAATAGTGAAATATTTAACTAGATAGTTGGAAAAAAATGTTTTATCAAATGGTTGGACTCAAAATCAAATGGGTAAACTTTTAATTAAAAGAAATGAATTTTCAACCTAGTAGTTGAATTAGAAAAAATACAAATAAATAGTTGGACTTATAATCAAATTGTTGAAATTTTGATCAAAAGATATGAAGTTTCAACAAAATAGTTGAATTTTTAGCTAACTAGTGGAATTTTCAACAAAATAGTTGAATTTTTAATTAAATAGTGAAATACTCAACCACATAGTTGGATAAAAATGTTCGACCAAATAGTTCGACTCAAAATCAAATAGTTAAACTTTTAATGAAAAGAGATGAATTTTTAACCTAATAGTTGAATTAGAAAAAAAATCCAAATAAATAGTTGGACTTATAATCAAATAGTTGAAATTTTGATTAAAAGAAATGAAGCTTCAATAAAATAGTTGAATTTGTAGCCTACTTGTGGAATTTTCAACAAAACAGTTGAATTTTTAATTAAATAGTGAAATATTTAACTAGATAGTTGGAAAAAAATGTTTTACCAAATAGTTTGACTCAGAATCAAATGGGTAAACTTTTAATTAGAAGCGATGAATTTTCAACCTAGTAGTTGAATTAGAAAAAATACAAAAAAATAGTTGGACTTATAATCAAATTGTTGAAATTTTGATCAAAAAATATGAAGTTTCAATAAAATAGTTGAATTTTTAGCTAACTAGTGGAATTTTCAACAAAATAGTTGAATTTTTAATTAAATAGTGAAATATTCAACTAGATATTTGGAAAAAAATGTTTGACTAAATAGTTGGACTCAAAATCAAATAGGTAAACTTTTAATTAAAAGAGATGAATTTTTAACCTAATAGTTGAATTAGAAAAAATACAAATAAATAGTTGGAGTTATAATCAAATTGTTGAAATTTTGATCAAAAAATATGAAGTTTCAATAAAATAGTTGAATTTTTAGCTAACTAGTGGAATTTTCAACAAAATAGTTGAATTTTTAATTAAATAGTGAAATATTCAACCACATAGTTGGATAAAAATGTTCGACCAAATAGTTCGACTCAAAATCAAATAGTTAAACTTTTAATGAAAAGAGATGAATTTTTAACCTAATAGTTGAATTAGAAAAAAAAATCCAAATAAATAGTTGGACTTATAATCAAATAGTTGAAATTTTGATCAAAAGAAATGAAGCTTCAATAAAATAGTTGAATTTGTAGCCTACTTGTGGAATTTTCAACAAAACAGTTGAATTTTTAATTAAATAGTGAAATATTTAACTA
>NC_046661.1:137652136-137660634 GCF_010883055.1 Belonocnema kinseyi
TGGATAAAAATGTTCGACCAAATAGTTCGACTCAAAATCAAATAGTTAAACTTTTAATGAAAAGAGATGAATTTTTAACCTAATAGTTGAATTAGAAAAAAATCCAAATAAATAGTTGGACTTATAATAAAATAGTTGACATTTTGATCAAAAGAAATGAAGTTTCAATAAAATATTTGAATTTTTAGCCTACTAGTAGAATTTTCAACAAAATAGTTGAATTTTTAATTTAATAGTGAAATATTCAACTAGATATTTGGAAAAAAATGTTTGACTAAATAGTTGGACTCAATAATCAAATAGGTAAACTTTTAATTAAAAGAGATGAATTTTTAACCTAATAGTTGAATTAGAAAAAAATCCAAATAAATAGTTGGACTTATAAGCAAATAGTTGAAATTTGGATCAAAACATATGAAGTTTCAATAAAATAGTTGGATTTTTAGCTAACTAGTGTAATTTTCAAAAAATAGTTGAATTTTTTATTAAATAGTGAAATATTCAACCAGATAGTTGGAAGAAAATGTTCGACTAAATAGTTCGACTCAAAATCAAATAGGTAAACTTTTAATTAAAAGAGATGAATTTTCAACCTAGTAGTTGAATTAGAAAATCCAACTAAATAATTGGACTTATAGTCAAATAGATGAGATTTTGGTCAAGAGAGATAAATTATTAACAAAATAGTTGAATATTTAGTTAAATGGATGAAGTTTTA
Organism: Belonocnema kinseyi; assembly: GCF_010883055.1. NCBI lineage: Eukaryota > Metazoa > Arthropoda > Insecta > Hymenoptera > Cynipidae > Belonocnema > Belonocnema kinseyi. The sequence continues at coordinate 137,652,855 of NC_046661.1, forward strand.
AACCCAATAGTTGGAAAAAAATTTCCTACTAGTTGGACTCATTAATCAAATAAATGAACTTTCAATCAAAAGAGATGGATTTTCAAGAAAATAGATGAATCCGAAAAAAAATGTTAACTAAATAGTTGGACTTATAATAAAATAGTTGAAATTTTGATCAAAAGATATGAAGTTTCAATAAAATAGTTGAATTTTTAATTAAATAATGAAATATTCAACCAGATAGTTGGAAAAAATGTCCGACCAAATAGTTCGGCTCAAAATCAAATAGGTAAACTTTTAATCAAAAGAGATGAATTTTTGACCTAATAGTTGAATTAGAAAAAAATCCAAATAAATAGTTGGACTTCTAATCAAATAGTTGAAATTTTGATCAAAAGAGATGACTTTTCAACAAAAAAATTGGAATTTTCAACCAAATAGTTGGACAAACAAACTTAAAAATAAATAGTTAAACCTTTAATTAAGTAGTTTATCCAGATGAATATTTAAGAAAATAGTGAATTTTACTCGAAATATTTGAAGTTTTGATTAAATAGTTAAATTTTCTAGCAAAAAGACAAATGAAAAAAAAAGAATTTTTAACTAATTAGTTTAATTTAAAAAAAAATACTAGCAAGTGAATAGTTGGACTTTTAATCAAAAGAGTTGAATTTTTAACAAGATAGTGGAATTTTTAATTAGCTATTTGAATTTTCAAGAAATAATTCAGAAAATAGTTGCACTAATTTGTTAAAAATTTATATTATATACTTATATTTTTGAGTTGACAATTCAACTAACAAAAAAAGCTAATTTTAAATAAAATAGTTACATTTTCAAATAAAATTTTGATTACAATTGAATTTTTGACCAAGAAGATTTATTTTTACCAAAAAGACGAATTTCAAACCAAAAGAGAATATTTTTCAACGAAAAATTGATTAAAAAATTTTTAGTAAAAAAATGGATGTTCAACCAAAGAGATGAATTTTTTTAAAACTAAAATTATTGAATATGCAACTGGAATAATATTTACATTTATTAATAATTTTATTTCCAACCTAAAAGATGAATTTTCAACTTGAATGATAAATATTTAACTGGAATACTTAAATTTTAATCCGAAAAGAAGAATTTTTAAACTAGAAGATTAACTGACACAGAAAAGGACAATTTTCTACCAAAAAAATCGACTTTTAAAGAAAATACGTAAATTTACAATGAAACAGTTGGATTTTCTATTAAAAAATACCAATTTTAATCCAAATTGTTGAATTTTATTCTATAAAATATCAATTTTCAACCTAAAATGGAATAGTTAAATTTTCATTTGAAAAAATTAATTTGTAACCAAACTGATGAGTTTTCACCCAAAATGATGAATCTGCAATTGGAAAATTGTAATTTTATGCAAAAAGTTAATTTTTAACCGTAATAATCAATTTTCTACAAAAAACACTACTTTTCCACAATGTACATAAATTTTTAAACAAACAGTTTAATTTCTAAATTCAAAAATTAATTTTCAACCAAATAGCTGAATTTTCACAACAACAAAAAATTTGAATTATCACCAAAAAAGGTAAATTGATTTTTAACAAAATAATTACACTTTCAACAAGAAGCAAATTTTAAATTAAAAATATGAATCTTCAAAGAAAAAAGCGTATTTTTTAACAAAATATTTTTACTTTTGATTAAGTAGTTGAATTTTTTACTAAAGGAAGGATGAATTTTCAATGAAGAATTCTGACAATTTTTTATTATAATTCAAAAATATTTTTTCTCTGAAATACTACTTCTTTCAAAAATGCTTGAAATGCTTTCCTTATCTAAAATTTAGAAGAGGGAAATTTCAAATTGTTCCAAATTCTAACTTGAAAAGGGAATTAAAAAAATTTTCTTTTTTCTGAATCCAAATTATAGTTCTTAAAAAAAATTCACGTTCCCTGTAAAAAATTCCCTGATCCAAGTGAAATAAAATTTTTTTATTGAAACATGTGTTATAAAATAAAAATGAGAATTATTTTCTACATTTCCCTGTTCCAAGTCAACTGTTATTGTGCTACGATCAGAAATAAATTTCCGGTTTTTAATTAAATTCCCGGTTTTTCTTCCTAGTCAACAAAATTCCAGGCAATGAGACATATCGATGAATAATTCAAAAATTAACTTTCGTCCAAAGAACGGGAATGCTTGAAAAGTGAGAGTTATCCCGAGGCTATTGTTTTCCTTTTGTCTTAGATTTCTATACGTGACAGTTTATGATTAGATAAATTCGTATTTCCCCGCGAGCCAATCGTAAGTGCGAATAGTGAAACAAATAGTAATTTAGATGAATATCGCTGAATTTTCACAGAAGGCTTTATCCTGAAAGGTGCAATCAGTGAAAAACAATGAAAGCAATCTCTATTTTTTTTTAAATTTCTCCACGCCTCTTGTTTGCTTTCGGTAATCCAAGAATTGATCTAGATTTACGTAAGGACGCGATCTTGTGGGTTGGTTTATAAAATTTATTTCGTATTTATTATTATTATTATTGGTGGTTCGGAACCCACCTTAAACTGTAGGTCCCCCTTCCACCACCAAGTAAGTGTGTGGAGGGTGTGTAAAGGAATAGAGAAGGTGTAAGGAAAATGTAAACCCTTAGGGGACTCATTAGAAGCTTCCACTATAACTATATTATTATTATTAAATTTATTTCCTTGTATTGAAGGCGAAAAGCCCAGAGAAGCCGGATATAGATACAAAGTTTTCAAAGATTTCACAAATATTTCAAAAGATTTTTAAGGATCTCAGGAAGATTTCAAAAATGTTACAAAGATTTTATAAATTTTTCAAAATATTTTAAACGATTTCACAAAAGTGTGTGATTTTAAACGTTTTGAAGACTTAATAAAGTTTTCAAAAGATTTTAAACGATTTCAAAAGATTTCAAAAAAATTCCAAAAGATTTCAAAGATCCCACAAAGATTTCACAAAAGTTGATAAGATTTAAAAATATTACAAAATATTTCAGAAGATTTCAAATACCTCACAAAAGCATGTGTTTTTTAATATAATTCACAAAACTTTGAATGCTTTGAAAAGATTTTCAAAGATTTCAGAAAGTTTTAGAAGATTTCAAACGATTTTACAAAAATTTCAAACGATTTAAAAAGATTTCTCAAAAATTAAAAAGATTACAAAATATTTCAGAAGATTTCAAATATTTCACAAAAGCGTGTGATTGCAAACATTTTACAAAGCTTTTAAAGGATTGCAAAAAGCTTTTCAAGGATTTCATAAAGTCGTAGGAGGTTTAAAACGATTTTACAAAAATTTCTAACGATTTTAAAAGATTTCTCAAAGATTAAAAAGATTTCAAAAGGTTATAAAGACTTCTGAACATTTCACAACAAATTTAAAGATTCCAGAAGATTTCAAAACTTTCACAGAAGCATGTGATTTCAAACATTTCAACAGGATTCGGAAGCTTTCAAAACATTTCAAACAATTCAAAAGGATTTGACAAAAATTTCAAAAAAATTCTACGACTTTTTTTTCACGATTTCAAATAATTGCAGAAAAATTAAAAAGATTTCAAAGGGTTACAAAAGACTTTAGAAGATTTCACGAAAAATGAAAAATTACTGAGGATTTTAAAACTTTCGAAAAACCATATGATTTCAAACATTTTAAAAAGATTTTGATGCTTTCAAAACATTTCGAACGATTTAAAAAGTTTTCACAAAAATGTCATACGATTTCAAAAGAGTTTACAAAAATTGAAGAAGTTTCAAAATATTTTGAAAGATATCACAAAAGTGTAGTATTTCAAAAATTATGCAAAGATTTCAAAGCTTTTACAAGATTTGTCAACAATTAGAAATATTTTGAAAGATTACAAAATATTTCAGAAGATTTCAAATATTTCACAAAAGCGTGTGATTTCCAACATTTCAAAAAGTTTTTAAAGCTTTCAAAAGATTGCACAAAGCTTTTCAAAGATTTCACAAAGTTTAAGAAGATTTCAAAACGATTTTACAAAAATTTCAAACGATTTCGTAATATTTCAGAAAAACTAAAAAGATTTCAAAATGTTACAAGAGACTTTAGAAGATTTCACAAAAATTTCAAACGAGTTCAAAAGACTTTACAAAAATTGAAGAAGTTTCAAAATATTTTGAAAGATATCACAAAAGTGTATTATTTCGAAAATTATGTAAAGATTTCAAAGCTTTCAAAATATTTCAAAGATCTCACAAAAATTTTGAACGACTTTAAAAGATTTCTCAAAAAATAAAAAAAAGATTGTAAAAGATTACAAAATGGTTCAGAAGATTTTATATATTTCACAAAACTTTTAAGGCTTTAAAAAGATTTCAAAAAGCTTTTCAAGGATTTCATAAAGTAATAGGAGATTCATAACGATTTTACAAAAATTTCAAACGATTAAAAATATTTCACAAAAACTAAAAAGATTTCAAAATGTTACAAAAGACTTTAGAAGATTTCACAACAAATTTAAAGAATCCAGAAGATTTTAAAACTTTCACGGAAGCATGTGATTTCAAACATTTCAACAGCATTCACAAGTTTTCAAAACAGTTCAAACAATTCAAAAAGATTTCACAAAAATTTCAAACAATTGCGAAAGATTTTGCGACTTTTTTTTAACTATTTCAAATAATTTCAAAAAAAAAGATTTCAAAACATTTAAAAAAGTTTTTATTAAAATTCAAAAGATTGCAAAAAATTTGAGAAGATTTCAAGAATTTCACAAAAGCATTTGATTTCAAACATTTCAAAGCTTTCATAAAGTTTTCAAAAGCCTGCACATGATTTCAGAAAATCTTATAAGGATTCAAAAAATTTAAGAAGATTTCACAAAAATTTAAAAGATTGCAAAAGATTTTCGAAGGTTTGAAAACTTTCAAAAAAGTGGGTGATTTCAAATTTGTTATTAATATTTTGAGGCTTTTAACTTCAAACGATTTTAAAAGATTTCACAAAAATTGAAAACGATTCCAAAAGATTTCAAATTTTTTTTTTAAAGATTTCAATCAATTTCATAAAAAATAAAAATATTTCAAAACATTACCAAAATTTTTAGAAATTTTTATAAGAATTAAAAATATTGAAAAAATTTAAGAAGATTGTACAAATTTCATAAATGCATGTGATTTCAAACATTTCTAAGCTTTAATAAAGTTTTTAGAAGATTTTAAACGATTTCAAATGATTCGACAAAACTTAAAAATGTTCTAACAGCTTACGCATTATTTCGGAAGATTTTACAAAAATTTAGAAGATTGCAGAAGATTTTAAAAGATTTTAGAAGATTACAAAAATTAAAAAAAGCGTGTGATTTGAAACATTACACAAAAATTTTATAAAATTACACAAAAATTGCAAACAGTTACAAAAGATTGAACAAAACTTAATCAGATTTAAAAAGATTACAAAAGATTTCAGAAGATTAGAAAGATTTCACCAAAGCGTGTGATTTCAAAATTTTCACAAGGATATTAAAGATTTCATAAAGATTTCAAAAGATTTCAAAAAATTTCAAAATATTTTACACAATTTTCAAAATGTTTCACAAAAGCTTTAAACGATTTCAAAAGGTTAAAAAAAAATTGAAAAATTAAAAAAGCTTAAAAAAGATTTTAGAAGATTTCATAAGTTTCAAATGATTTTAAAAGATTTCATGAAAAAAATCAAAAGATTATAAAAGAAGTCAGAATATTTCGAAGATTTCATATAATCGTGATTTTTCAAACATTTCACAAAAATTTGTAAGAAATCAGAAACTACAAAAAATATTACAGACGATTTAATATGGTTGTAAAAGATCTTAGAAGATTAAAAAAAATTAAGTCGTTAAAATATTTCAAAAGATTTTAGAAGATTTCAAAATTGTTCACAAACGCCTTTAAACTAGCCGCACTGAAATTATATTCAAATACTGCTCTCTGTACGATTTTTTGGTTTTCAGTAATATTCCTCAATGTGTAGGTTGAATTTTAAGATTTTCAACCAATACATTAATTTTTAACCAAATAGTTTTTTTTTTGACAAAATAATAAAATGTTTAACCCATAAAAGCAAATTTTCAACAAAATATTTCATTAATTTTCAACGAAATAGTTGATTAATCAACCAAAAACAGATAAGTTAAATTTTCAGTTAAAAATGGTCATTGTCAAACAAACGAAAATAAGAATGTTTAGTTAAATACATAGAGCTTCAAACAATAAAAGACATTTTCAACATAGTAGTTTAACTTTTAACCATGTAGTTAAAATTTCCAAATACAATTTTCCAAGAAAAATGAATCTTTAGCTTTTCGTGTAAGAATCGCTAGGATACCCTGTAAAAATGTAATCCCTCTTAATGAAAGAAAAGTTCCCCATCTAATCTTAGGGATAAAATAGCGACACTCGTTGAAAATAGAGAAATGAAAAAACGAAACGAAGGGAGGAAATGGAAAGCTTTTGTAGACAGAGCTTCCCCTATTCGAGGGAATATGAACTTGGCAGGGACACCTTTGATACTCGCGACCCTGAAGGGTTGTTCTTGTCCCCTACCCTAGGCTTAGGGCCTAGGGGTGCATGTTTTACATTGGGTGGGTTAGGATAGTGTTAGTATTTTAGCCACTATCGTATGCATCAGGGAAGGTTAGGTCGGGGTTTTAGCTCGTGCGGTTGGTGGAAACTGTTAATCGATGGTCAGGCTCTTTTGACGTAACATGATGCTGATGATGGTTCTCAGTGAGTGTTTGATCGACCCTTTGATACTGTTTAAACGAGACAGAATCGGAACAAACGACAGTTTAGAGGATGGGTCATTTCGCTATTGCGTGTGAGACTGCACCATAATTGTCTTGCTAACAATCAACAATTTGGCTCCTAGCCAGAAACTGGAAATATTAAAATCTGATTGACAGGCAATTTGAATCTGATAGAGATTGATATAGATTTATAAAAATTGGGTGGGATTTTCTAGGGAATACAAATGTTATATAAAGCCAATTGTGTATTTCAGGGGAAACCATTTCTGGATCTGACATTATCATCAGACTGGTTTTGACAGAAAGTATTATAGCATCCACATGGAAAAAATAGCTTGTTGAAACTAGAGTTGACTGTTGAAGACTTTAGGATTAGCTGAGCATTTCTCAAACTAACGTAAAACTTTTCTTATAATATTTGAGACAATCTTCGAAAAAAAATTCCGGCTAAAGTTACCTGACTCGCTTGTTTAATAACTTTCTGTTTGTTTTAATCAGAAATTCTGGTTAGCATGATTAGAAAATTCTTAAAAATTATCTCATCCAGATTGATATAAATTTATAGAACTTGGGTGGGCATTATCACCAGAATGGTTTTAACAGAGTACCATAGCATCCACATGGCAAAAATAGCTGGTTGGAACTATAGTTGACTACCAAAACTTTAACATAGGCCAACAATTTCTAAAAATTTCGTAAAGTGTTCTTTGCAATATTTATGACAATATTCAAAATAAAATTGCGGCTAAAGTTACCAGACTCGCTTGTTTAAAAACTTTCTGTTTGTTTCAAACAGAAATTCCGGTTAGCATGATTAGGACATTCTTAAAAATTATCTCATCCAGATTGATATAAATTTATACAACTTGGATGGGTATTGTTATCAAACTGGTTTTAACAGAGTACCATAGTGTCCAGATGAAAAAAATAGCTTGTTGAAACTATAGTTGACTTCCAAGACTTTATGTTTGACCAACGATTTATAAACATTTTGTGAAACGTTTGTTACAAGGCTTCAGATAG
>NC_046661.1:137660734-137689201 GCF_010883055.1 Belonocnema kinseyi
GATCTCATACAGATTGATATGAATTTATAAAACTTGGGTGGATATTGTCATCAGACTGGTTTTAACAAAGTACCATAGTGTTCAGATAAAAAAATAGCTTGTGCAAACTATAGTTGACTTCCAAGACTTTAGGTATGACCAACGATTTATAAACATTTTGTGAAACGTTTGTTACAAGGTGTCAGATAGTCCTTAAAGCAAAGTTCTGGTTAAAGTTTCTAGACTTCTTTGGTTAAAAACTTTGTGTTTGTTTCAATCAGAAATTCTGGTTAGCATAATTAGACAATTCTTAAAATTGATCTCATACATATTGATATGAATTTATAAAACTTGGGTGGATATTGTCATCAGACTGGTTTTAACAAAGTACCATAGTGTTCAGATAAAAAAATAGCTTGTTCAAACTATAGTTGACTTCCAAGACTTTAGGTTTGACCAACGATTTATAAACATTTTGTGAAACGTTTGTTACAAGGCTTCAGATAGTCCTTAAAGCAAAGTTCTGGTTAAAGTTGCTACACTTCTTTGGTTAAAAACTTTGTGTTTGTTTCAATCACAAATTCTGGTTAGCATGATTAGAAAATTCTTAAAAATTATTTCATACAGATTGATATAAATTTATAAAACTTGGATGAATATTATCATCAGACTGGTTTTAAAAGAGTGTACCGTAGCATCTACACGGAAAAAATAGCTTGTTGAAACAATACTCGACTGCTCAGAACTTTATAATAGGACAAAAATTTCAAAAAGTCTTGTTAAATCTTTGTTACATTGTTCAAGGGAATCCTCAAAACAAAGTTCTAACTAAAGTTACTAGACTTGTTGGGTTAAAAACTTTGTGTTTGTTTTAATCAGAAATTCTGGTTAGCATAATTAGACAATTCTTTAAATTGATCTCATACAGATTGATATGAATTTATAAAACTTGGGTGTGGACATTGTCATCAGACTGGTTTTGACAGAAAGAGTACCATAGCATCCACACAGGAAAAACAAGGTTATTTAAACTTTAGTTGACTATAAAAGACTTTAGATTAGACAACAAATTTAATACATGTTTGTTATAAAGTTCAAGACTATCCTCAACATAAAATTCAAGCTAAAGTTACTAGACTCGTTTGCTTAAAAGTTTGTTTGTTTGAATCAGACGTTCTGGTTAATGTGACTATAAAATTCTAAAAAATGATCTCTTCCAAATTGATATAGATTAATAGAACTTTAGCGGAATATTATTGGAAATATAAATTTTTTGGTCACATTTTTTGTGAAGATTTGTGATTTCTTCAGTAACATCATCTTGATTCCTACAATCGTAAAAAAAACGATTTTTTTCATAGATTTGATTTTTGGTATGAAATCTAACAAAAAGATTTTAGTTTATAGGTGGTAATTTATATTTTGAATTACACTAATGTGAACGAATGAAACGATCAAGAAAATGTTCCGAATTTTTAGTAATTAAAAAAATGCTGTATCTCAGTGAAAAATGGTCGTATTTCTAGTTATCAGATCTTTTGGCAAAAAACTTTTCGGAGCTACATGTTCCGTGAAATTTTAACAAGTAGTGTGAGAAAAAAAATTTGGAATTTTTTTTGCTTCTTTCACGTTTACGAGCTTGGCAAAAAAAATCCAACTTAACTATAGTATGCACCGGATAGCTTTTTTTATTTAGCTTCAATTTGCTTTTTAAAAAACCCAAAGACAAAAGCGTCCTTTTTGATTTAAAGTTCGATATCTCAGTGAATAATGGTCGTACCGAGGTTTTAGAAAAAGCAAATTGAAGGTGAATAAACCCGGTCCATGTCATAGATAAGATCGAAAAAATTTTTTCAATCTCGTTGACTTCAAAAAAAGCAAAAAAATTTGCAAAATGTTTTTCTTTGATCTCAGCTTTAAATAGATCCATGCGCATCACTTATTATGATTGTAAGTAAGGATCCTCAATTATTCGATTAAGCAAGCTATACATTGGTAAAAATAAAAAAGTTGGGATTATTTTTATTTGTGGGACTGTGTATTTCTTTATATTAAGGCACACATTTTTACCCTAACTTGTCGAAAGAAAATCTTTTGTTTAAATATTGTTTCCAGGATGTTATGAAATTATCAATTTTTAAAATTTTTTGGATTATTTGTCCTACTTGGAAAATATCATAATTTATATCTATTAATTCAAAAATTAAAATTAATTTTTAAATTTTAAATCAGTGTCAATAGAAAAATACATAATTAATTTCTGTAGCTTCATTAATTTATGGAAAAAAATTGTTTTCAATTTTCCGTTTCTCACACGCGTTATTTCATAGTATTGTTGATGTGAAGAGAAGAATTTTTAATAGTAGGATACGATGCCTGGGAGCTAGTATTTCCTTCCTTTGAATCATAGCTTCTTTCGTAATTGATCACTCTCACAAATACTTTGCGGTTTATTTCCATTCCAAAGGTACTTAAGAAATTTTAATTTGAGGTCGTTCAGTCCAAGGATGATACCGTAAGAATTTCTACTCTAATCAAAGCGATCGTCATAAATTACATAATAAATAATGCTAATAATGTTATTAGGTGTCTCACTGCAGAGATCAAAAATAGCGTCACAAATTTTAAATAATAGTGTCATAAAATCATCTATAAAATCATATGATCATATAGTGTTATCAATTTTTAAAACTTTTAATCTTATGCTGAGCCTCAATTAAAAAATAAAAAACGAAACAGAAAATTTACTCAATTTTTTTAGCCCAAATTTAGCCTAAAGTCGCTTTTCGAAACACGTCTTGAATCTTGTCTCGAATTTTGTCTTGAACCTTGTCTCGATTCTCATATCGAGTATCACCTTGACCCTCATCTCGAATATTTTCTCGAAGGTCTTCTGGAATCCTTTTTTGAATTTCGTCTTGAATCGTATCTTGTGTACCGCCTCGAATCTCATATTTCACCTTGTCTCGAGTCTCTTTCAAGACTTCTACTGTAATCGAAACGATCACAAATTTAAAAAATCGGGTCATAAAATCATTTATCAACTCATCATACAGTAATCAAAATTTTGAAGTATTAATTTTATGCGTAGTCTAAATTCAAAAATCAAAAAGGAAATTTCTTGATTGTTACCTCGAATTTTGTTTTTATTTTTGTCGATTATCACCTTAAATCTCATCTTGAATATTGTATCGGATTTCTTCCCGAGTGTCACACTGAATATTTTCTTGAATCTTGTCTCTAATCATGTTTCGAAGCTCATCTTGAGCTTTGTCTTGAATTTTTTCTTGAATATTGTCTCGATCATCGCCTTAAATCTCATCTGGGATATCGTTTTTAATCTCGCTCTAGTCTTGAATCTTGTGCCGAGTCTCGTATTAAGTCTCGGCTCGAATATATCGTCGAAGCTCGTCTTGAATCGTGCCTCGAATTTCATTTTGAATCACGTCTCGATTCTCGTCTCGAGTACCGTCTAGAATTTCATTTGAATATCGTCATTGTCTCGAGTCTCTTTTAAAATTCCTACTGTAATCAAAATGATCAGAAATTTAAAAAATAGGGTTCTAAAGTAATTTATCAAATAATCATACAGTATTACATTTTTGAAGAATTGATAGTATGTGTAGTCTGAATTTAGAAATAAAAAAGGCAAATTTTTTAATCTTACTTCAAATTTTGTTTGGAACCTTGCCTCGAACCCCGTTTCAAATCTCGTCTCGAGTATCGCAAAGAATCTCATCTTGAATATCGTCTCAAATCTCGTCAATAGTATCGCATTGAATATTTTCTCGAATTTCGTCTCGAATAATCTCCTGCCTCTTTTTTTGAAGCTCAACTTGAGGCCTTTTCTTAAATTTTGTCTTGAATCTTGCCTGGAGCATTGCCTCGAATCCCATTTTGAATATCATTTTGAATTTCGTTTAGAGTTTTGAATCTTGTATCGAATTTCGTGTCCAGTCTCGTCTCGATTCTATTTTCTAACTTTGTCTTGAATCTCGTCTTGAATTTTTCCTAAAATCTTGTTTCGAATCTCGTCTCGAGTATCGCCACAAATTTCATCTTGCATCTTGTCTCGAGTTTTCTTCTTTAATTCCTACTGAATTCAAAACCATCGTCATCAATTAAATAACGATGATAACATTACCATTACTGTAATTTCAACTTTTCCATTTTTTGTTGAAAATTTGACCTTTAGTTGAAAATTCATGTATGTTGTTGAAAATGAAAATATTTTTCGGTTAAAATATTAATTTGTTAAAAACTTATTTTTTTATTCGTCAGATCAGTTGAAAATTTATGTGTTTTTTGAAAATTCATGTTTTTGGTTGACAATTCATCTTATATTAAAATATTCTTCATTTAGTTTAAATTTAAATTTGTTAAAAATTTCTTTTTTTTATTTAAAGATTCATCAGTTTGATACCAAACCTATATTTTTGGGTAGAAAAGTAATCTTCTTGGTTAAAAATTCATCTTTTTGGTTAAAATTTCTTTCTTTTTAATTCAACTGTTTTTAATTGAAAATATATTTTAGTTAAAATTTAATTTTATTGGAAATTAATTATTTCTTAATTTAAAATTCACCATTTAAGTTAAAAATTCGTCTTTTTGGTAGAAAATTCTCTTGGTTGGAAATTATTTATCTTTTTGGTTTATAATTTTTCTTGTTTTGTTGAATTCAACTATCTTAATTGAGAAAGGAAATATTTTTTGATTGATACATAAATTTGTTAAAAATTCTTGTTTTTTGTATTTTTTAGAAAATTTTATTTATTAGTTTCTTGAAAATTTGAGTTTTCTTTTGGAAATCTAATTTTCTTAATTGTAAATTTATTTTTTCCATTTTTGCTTAAATATTTATATTTTTTAGTTTTACTTTGATCTATATGGTGGACAATCCATGTGTTTTGTTGAAAATTCGTCTTTTTTGGTAGAAATTTAATCTTTAGATTGAAATTTAATTTATTTTGATGAAATATCAATTTCTCAAAATTTCCTTCTTTCCTTAGAAAATTCGTGTATTTTGTTGAAAATCAATTTCTTAAACTGCGGTTTCGACTTTTTCATTTTTAGTCGAAAATTCATGAAAATATTTTCTAGTTAAAATATAAATTAGTTAAAAATTAGTTTATTCAGTTGCAGTGATCTTTTCAGTTGAAAATTTTTCTTCTTTGGTAAAGAATCAATCTTCTTGGTTGAAAATTCATCTTTTTAGTTTAAAAACCTTTTTTTGTGTTGAGTTCATCTGCTTCCGATTAAAAATGAGGATATTTTTTGGTTAAAATATAAAGTTGTTAAAAAATATTTTTTTTTTTAGTTTGAAGATTTACGTATTTTGTTGAAAATGAAAATATTATCTTGGTCTCTCAAAATAAAAAAATAAAATATTTTTTAGAAAAACATTAAATGAACATTTTTTCATGGGAAATTATCGATGCTTTTTAAGAAGATTGGATCCGGGACTGATAAAGAAATTCCAAGCACGTGCCAGACCCTGATTTTGTCGTTAAAGCAACGGTACTGATAGTAGTAATTTATAGATGTATTGTTGTGTAGGTGTGTAGGTGTGTGGGTGTGCATTTATGTACTTATGTCGTCGATCCCATTGGCACTCACCACCTTGTAACACGCCTAGTCGTTACACGCTATTGTCTGTTCGCAATTCGCATAAATTATACAGGAGAGCGCGGCGCGAGGCGATTTTGCGGGCGGCGCGCGAAGTGTAATTAGAGCCCGGAATTTGAGGGTCGCCAATAAATCGCTTTATTACAGCCCCGAATCTCACTCGCCTCAATCTTAACCCTTTTCAAACTATTTCAAACAACTCTAATTATTTCAGTGTTTCTGATCTCGATCGGACCTCTGGAGATAAAAATTAACATTTAAAAAAAAAATTAAAATCTCTATTATAATTGTGGTGTACTGGGGAAAAGATAGAATTCTGATAAATGTTGATGATATCCCCTTCAATTTTAACCCATTTGGAAGCCACAATCTTCTTTCAGCGCGTTTCACCAGAAATTGCTGAATGAGCTGCGATGTATAAATTTAATCCTTTTCTGAAACTATTCACTACCCACTTCTAGGGCTAATATTTAATGTTTGATGCAAAAAAAGTAATTTTGTAACTCTCTGACCATTCTAGATTTTTTAGTTATAAAAACAACCACACACCTGAGCGATCAATAATGGTAATGCAAAAAAAATTATTTCTAAATAAAATATTTTAGGCACTTTTAGGGACAAAAGTAATTTAGAATATCAAAAGGGGTCATCCATAAATTACGTAAATACGTAAATAGATAAATTTTCAACCAAGAAGATTATGTTTATGTCAAAGAAGATAAATTTTTGAGAAAAAATTAAATAGTTAAATTTTCAGTAAAAAACCAATTTTCAATAAAAAAAACTAATTGTCAAACAGGAAAATAAATTTTCAATAAAAAAGAATAACTTTCCTGCAAAAAATAATACTTTTCTACAAAGTTCAGAAATTTTTAAGAAAGTAATTGGATTTTCAACTGCAGAAGATTAATTTTCAACAAACCAAATTTCAATCAAAAAGAATACCTTTTGAATAAAATTAATGCATTTTTAACGAAATAATAAAACTGATGAATTTTGAACGAAATAATAAAATTAACTTCAATTTCAGTTTATTGCGAATTCCCTGACTCGGTCTGGTTTTCCCTGACATTCCCTCGCATTTTGTATTTTATCTACATCTGTAAATCGTTTTTCTTTTAGTAGATACTTTAATTTGGAAAACAGCCAGAAATCACAGGGAGCTAGGTCAGGACTGGTTAGGGTCGGCCAAAATTGTTTAAGGCCGTATTTCACCAGAAATTGCTGAATAAGCTGCGATGAATGAGCAAGTTTCACGAATTCGACTATTTTATCCCAACTTTCTGCTAATGCCGATATTTCCTCAATTTTCCTCTCAAATGATTTTCGAACTGCTTCTCTGATTGGCTGAAATAACATGTCCACCATTTTTATTACAAAGAAAAAATATTCAAAGTAGTGTCAAATCTCGTCACGAAACTATTTTCGAATCTCGTCTTGAATCTTGTCTCGAATTTTGTCTTGAATCATGTGAGGAATCTCGTCTCGAATATCTTATCGAATCTCATCTTGAATCTTGAGACTTTCCGCCAGTCTTGTCTCGTATCGAATCTTGAATCTCTTTTTGAACCTCATCTTGAATTGTGTCTAGAATCTGGTCCAGATTATTGCTGCGTATCTCATCTTGAATCATGTCTCGAGTATCTTTTCGAATCTCGTCTTGAATTGAACAACATTTAATTGCTTCAAGAAGAAGGAAAGCTAAATAAATTTATTCATCTGTTATTCATAACACAATTTTTTAATTTCAAATACTATTTTAATAGTTGAAATTCAAAATCCTTCTCAAATCACAAAAATTCAAATATTGGTAGAATTTTAAAATCAAAATTCTGTAGAAACTTTGATATAAGAAATTAAATTACAATTTTTTTTCAAAATTTCATAAAATGCAAACTCTACTATAATATTTTTTGTTTAGAAGTCATCTTTGTTGGTTACATATTCTAATCTTTCGTTCAAAATTTATTTACATTATTTAAAATGTAATTATTTAATTAAAAATTAACTTTTTTGTTTTAAATTATTATTTTTTGGTTGTAAATTCAACTGTTTTGTAAAAAATTGGCCTTGTTTGATTGAAAATTCAGTAGTTGATTTAAAATTATACTCTTTTTTTTAGTTGAAATATCAACTATAAAAAATTTATCGTTGAGAATTCACATTATTATTCAAAATTCAAGTACTTGATTGAAAGTTCAATTCCTTTATTTAAAATTTATTTTTATTTGTCAAATTTATTTCTTTTGTTGAAATCTTAATAATTTTGTTAAAGCTTCGAATTTTTAAATTAATTTTTTAAACTTAAAATTTAACTATTGCAATTTTGGTTGAATATTTTTCTATCTTTGTTTGAAAATTTACTTATTTACTACTATTTATTATTTAAAAAATAAATTATTTTTGGTTGAAAAGTCTACTGTTTTATTTTTGGCTGTGAATTATTTTTTGCGTTAAAAAATTTTATTTTTAAGCGAAACATATAATTGCTTTTGTTAAAAATTTTAAAATTTGATTAGAGTCAATTTCCTTATTTGAAAATTCAACTGTTTTATTACAAATTTGTCTATTTGGTTTGAAAATGACCTTTTTTTATTGAAAATTCATCTTTTTCGTTTTAAAATTCATTTCTTCTTTAGAAAATTCATTTAAAAATTAAACTATTTAGCTTAAAAAATTTAAAAACCTATTAATAATTAATTAAAAATTCCTACATTTTGTTAATAAATTTTATTTTTTAGGAGAAAATTAATCTCAATTGTTGAAAATTCATCTTTTTAGTTGAAAAGTCTTTTTTTTTGTTGTTGAATTCAACTTTTTTTATAGAAAATTAAAATTTATTTGATTGAAATATAAATTTGTTGAAAATGCATTTTTTTAAATTCAACTGTTTTGATTAAAAATCTTAATATTTTTTGATTAAAATACAGGTTAATTAAAAGTTTATTTTCTAGTTTGAGATTAATCAGTTAATTTCAAAATTCATGTTTTTTTCTCAATTAATTTTACATGGAAAATTCTATAACTATTTTGTTTTTGGTTAAAAATCGATACTTTTTAGTAAACAAATAATTTCTTTTATTAATATTTTTTTGTGATTAATTAATCTTCTAAGTTGAAAATTCCTGTTTTTTTTGGTTGAATTAAAAAAGAAAAAAAAATTTGGTTAAAATATAAATTGTTTAAAAATTCTTTTTTTACTTTGAGATTCATCAGTTGAGTTTTTTTTTCAATTTGGTTGGATTGAAAATAAAAAAAAATTATTTCTTAAAATATAAATTTGTTTAAAATTATTTTTTTAGCCTGAGGTTCATCAGTGAAGATTAAAATTCATATTTTTTTTTCAAAATTCGTATTTTTTAATGTAAAATTAATATTTGCAGTAATTTTTTTTTTAATTCATCTGTTTTTATTGAAAATAAAATTTTTTTTCTGGTTACAATATTAATTTGGTAAGATTTAATTTTTTTAGTTAAAGAAGTATGAAATTCTTAGTTAAGTTGAAAAATAATTTTTTTTTACATTCGCATTTTTTGGTATAAACCTAATCTCCTGAGTCAAAAATTCCTCCCTTTGGCTCAAAATTCTTCCTATTTGTTGAATTCCAATGTTTTGGATTGAAAATGAAAAACTTTTTCGATCAAAATCTAAATTTGTTAAAAATTCATATTTTTAGTTTAAGATTATTACTTAAGTTGAAAATGTATCTATTTTGTTGATAATTTATATTTTTTAGACTTTAGTTTTAACTTTTAAATTTTTGGTTGAAAATTGATCTTTTTTTGTAGAAAATTCGGTTTTTTTCTTAAAAATTATTGTTTAGACTGTAAATATGACTATTTCAATTTTTCCTAAATATCTATAGTTTTTAGTTGAACATTTAAGGTCTTGGTTAAAAGTTAATCTTTTTGGCTGAAATTTTTGTTTCTTTGTGAAATTCGACGCAGAAACTAAAATTATCTGGTCTGAGTATGAAATTTCGAGAATGCCCTAATTTCTTTTGTTTTCGTGTAATTTACAGAAACGTGTCGTATTCTACTTGGTTTCTCATTGAGCTCGCGATACGTGCTGAGAATGCCCGGAACCAAAAATTTTCAGCGACCGAGTTACCCAGAACCAACTGTACTCGGTGTACTCGCCATGAATAATTTCATTCTCCCAATCTAGTTATCTTCATTGACTCTTCTTTGACAATAATAATAATAACTTTCTAAAAAAGTAGTAAATAAATAATAAATAATAAATAATAAATAATAAATAATAAATATAAAAATAGTAAATAAGGGGAATAAATTCTTCACAAAAAAATTAATTTATAGTTTTTTTTAACTAAAAAAGGGTTTATACCAAGAGAAATGAATTTTCAACCCAAAAATAACAATTTTCTACAGAAAGGTTCATTTTCGATAAAAAACATTAATTTTCAATCTGAAAATATGAATTAAAAAAAAGGTATTTTCTATTAAACAGTTGAAATTTCAATTACATAATTGAAATTTGAAGCAAATATTTAAATCGTTTTTAAAAACAGTTGAATTTTCAACAAAATAGTTTATTTTCTAATATGAAGTTGAATTTTCAAATTAATAATGGGATGATCAACCAATAATTTAAATTTTTCACCAAAACAGTTGAATTTTACACTAAAAAGATGTATTATCAACGAAAAAAGATTAATTTTCTAATTTGCCAATTAATTTAAAACTATTGTTATGAAGGTTTACTAAAAAAATATGAATTTGTAACAAAACAATTCATTTATAATTAAATGGTACAATTTTTTACAAAAATAGATATTTTGCCAAAGAGGATACAATTTTAAACAAAGTCTTAGAAATAAATTTTCAACCAAAAAAGAAATAGTTTTATTTTCCTTTGAAAAAACAACCTTTCAACAATTACGAAAGAACTAATTTTCACAAAATAGTTAAGTTTTTATCCAAAAAAATGAATTCACAACTAAAATGATAAAATTATAAAAAATTATATTAAAATAAATTGAATATTTTTACTGAAAAATTTTTTTTCCATTTTTGGTTAAAAGTTTGTAGTTTACAATAATTTATTTTTTGAAATTAGAAATTTAATTATTTTGTTAAAAATTAAATTGTTTTGTTGAAAATTTAATTATTTTGTAGAAAATTGAATTATAATTATATTCCTTTAAATTTAATTATTTCGCGAAAATTTTAATTATTTGTTCATAATTTGTTTCTATTCTAAGAAAATTAATTTTGTTGGTTTAAAATTTCTCTTTATGGTTGAGAATTAATATTTGTTAAATCAGAAAATATTAATTTAAAAAATAATTATTTTCTATTGAACAGATAAGTTTTCAAATAAATAATTGAAATTTCAACCAAATATTTGAATTATTTTTTAAAACAGTTGAATTTTTAACAAAATAGTTTATTTTCTAATATACTGTTGAATTTTCAAATAAATAATAGGATTTTCAACCAGTAATTTGAATTTTTCACCGAAACAGTTGAGTTTTATACTAAAAATGTATATTATCAACGAAGAAAGATTAATTTTCCATCAGACAAATTAATTTTCAAGCAAATAGTTGAATTTCCAAATAAAAAGTACGAATTTTTTATAAAACAGTGGAATTTTTCAACAAAAATATTCGTTTTCTACTAAAAAGTTTAAATTTGAACAAAATCATGCAATTTTCAACCTAATGACTTTTCTGCCGAAAAAGATTAATTTGCTATCCTAAGGAAGAATGCTGAATGAAATAGTTAAATTTTAAACCAAAGCGGTGAATCTAAAAAAAATGAATTTTAAACAAAGTAGTTCAATTTTCAACCAAAAATATAAAATTTTCAGAAAATATAAATTTTCATCAAAATAGTTCAGTTTTTATCAAACAGTTGAATTTTCAATTAAAAAAGGTAATTTCTACCGGAAAGATCAATTTTCAAACGAATAGTTGAATTTTCAAGTAAAAAGACGAATTTTCTGTAAAAAAGCAGAATGTTTTAACAAAAAATAAAATTTTATCCAAAAAGTCAAATTTTAAACCCGAAAGATGAACTTTCCACTCTGAATATTAATTTCTAACCGAGCAGTAAAATTTTTTGATTAAAAAGACGAATTTTTGATAAAATAGGTCAATTTTAAACCATGAATATTAATTTTTAACCAGAAAAGATTATCTTTTTCTTCGAATCTCGTCTCGAGTCTTGTTTCGAATTTTTAATACATGTTACCAAATTTAAAAATTTACTAATTTCAATAATTAACAATTCAAAAAGATATTAAAATAAAAAATATTCAATAAATAAAATAAAAAGTATGTACATCAAATAAGTGTTCATTTTTATTTATTATTTTATTGTTTAACAATTTTTAAATTGTGAATCTGGAAAAAATGAATTTTCAACAAGCTAGTTTAACTTTGAACCAAACTATGAATTTTGAGCTAAATATGTAGTTGAAATTTTAAGCCAAAAAGACAAATTTTGTATAAATCATTTTAATTTTCAGTCAGAAAATATAAATTTGAACAAAAAGTTAACTTTCTACTAAACAGTTTTTAACTGATTGTTTGAAATTTAAGCCAAAAATACAAATTTTCCATGCAAAATTTAAATTTTTGAACAAAAAAGTTACTTTGATACCCAATAAGTTAACGTTGAAATAAATAATTCTACTTTTAACCAAATAGTGGAAGTTTGTACAAAAATAGTTTTAAACTTAAAAGATTAATATTTTAACTAAGATGATTAACTTTTTCTTCGAATCCTGCCTCGAGTCTCGTGTGAAACCTCGTTTCGAATTGTGGCTTAAATTTCTATTCGAATCTCGTCTTGAATCTTGTCTTGAATTTCTTTTCGAGTATCGTCTGGAATCTGAGTATCGTCTCAGACCTAGCATTGGTTCTTGAATCTTGTCTCGAGTCTCGTCTTAAATTGAGCAATATTTAAATGTTAATTTTCGACTAAATAGTTTCCTTTCTTACTACAAAGAGTTTATATTTTAATTAGGATGATGAATATACAACCAACAAAGTGACGTTTTTACTGAATAACTGTACTTTCAGCCATTTTGTTTAACTTGCATCCAAAAAAGATTTTAATTTGAAATAAAAAACAGTTGAATTCAACCAAAAAATTCGAATTTTTAACAACATAGTCGAATCTGCAACAAAAAAAATTATTTTGCAACCAGGATTAGAATTCTTAAATTTTCAATCAGAATAGAATTGTTTAATTTTCAAGTAAAAATATTCAACCAAAAAATTATTTTTAACAAAAAAGTAAAATTTGCAATGAAGGAAATGAATTCTTCACCGAAAAAGATGAAATTTCAAAAACACAGTTTAATTTCCAGCCAAATAATTTTTTATTTTTAATAACAAAAATATGAATTTTCAACAAAAAATTTTATTTACTACTAAATAGTTCAATTTTCAAATAATCAATTTTCACACAAAAAATATTAAACTTTAATCATAAACTTAATAGGTACAAAACCCAAATTCTACTAAAAGTACCAAATTTTACAAAAATGGTTGGATTTTCTACCAAGAAAATTAATTTTCTACAAAGAAAGACGCAATTTCGACCGTGCCACAATGTTGCGCAATATTACGCAATATTGCGCAATACGACACAGTGTGGCGCAATTTTGCGCAATGTGACGCAGTTTCTATGTAGACCGCCCGAATCCTCCATAACCCATAATTAGCTTCTATATTATTATTAATGGTTTGCTTTTTGACAATTAATCACAACGGATGGGTTTTTATTAATTATTATTTTGTGTTTCAACTTGGAGTTAATGCAGAATATACATGAATGCATCCATTGATTTAAATTATAATATATAATGTTAATATCCCTTCATTAAACAAACCGTCATAATTATTAATACGCTTTGTTGGCTCTCAGATTGCGATGTTAGCGAAAACAAAAGATTATTATAATCGATTATTTAAATTTGTGACTGGGAATAATTTTGCGGGTCGCGAGGTAATGACACGTAAATGTATTCGCTGTGGAAGGGTGTCATTACTCATTACGAATGTATCGTACATCATGTGACAACGCCTCAGATGTTAACACAAATACATTAACGCGTTTGTCATTGACGCGCCGCTCTCAACCGCCAAATGAGGAATTCCAATATTCATAAGGGTTATTAAGATCAAATTCTATTTTTATAAAATAACAACTATTAAATTTTTAATTAAATTTCAGGTTAGATAACAAAAATTATCTTCTCAGGGTCTGTCCAAAAATCGCGTAACCGATTTTTATTTGTTTTAAGGTACCAAAAGAGATTAATTTTTAAATAAAAAAGACGACTTCTCAACCAAGAAGGTGTTTTCAGTCAAAAGCTTAGCCATTAGCTTAATGGTAAGAGCATCCGGCCCGCAAACGGAAGACCTGTAGTTTGATTCCCAGTGGAAAATTAATTTTTTACAAAAAAAAAAAAAGAACGAATTTCCCATAGAATATTTGAATTTTTAACCAAATGGTTTATTTTTTAACTAAAAGAGATGAATTTCATTTAAAAATGTGATAGTTAAGTTTTCGTTTAACAAATTAATTTAAAAAAAACATACAGGAATTTTCAATAAAATATTTAAATTTTCAAAGAGAGAGATGAATTTTTAAACAAGAAAGAGTTAAATTTTCTGTTCAAAAATTAATTTTTAAACAAAAAGCCAATGGATTTGTAAGAAAAAAATTAATATCAAAGTAAATGGTACAATTTTCTACAAAAATGATACAATTTTAAACAAATTCTTAGAAATAAATTTTCAGCCAAAAAAGGAATAGTTTTATTTTTCTTTAAACAACAAACCTTTCAACAATTACGAAACAACTAATTTTCACAAAATAGTTTAATTTTCAGTCAGAGAGATGAAATTACAACAAAAATGATAATCCCTTAAACAAATTTAATATTAATTTCAAAAGAGATTAATTTTTAACAAAGAAAATTAATTATCTACAAAAACAACGAATTTCCTATAAAATAGTAACCAAATTGTTGCTTTTTCAACTAAAAGATATACATTTCAATTAAAAATGTGATCCATTTTGTTGAAAATCCATCTTTTTGGTCAAAAACACGTCTTTTTTTATTGAAAGTTAAACTACTTTGCTGAAAACTTATTTTTAAATTGAAATTTAATATTTTTTACTGAAAAATTTCTTTCCCTTTTTTGGTTCAAAGTTTATAGCGTTTTATTGAAAAATCTTGAATTTTGTTGAAAATTCATCTGTATAATTAAGAATTCATCATTGTAGGTTGAAAATTCAAAAACTTGATTAAAAATTCAACTCTTTTGTTAAAAATTTAATTATTTTGTTGTAAATGTAACCATTTTTTTTAAATGTGTTTTATTTTGTGAAAATTATTTTTTTGTGTGTGAAAAATTCAATTTTTTTAGAGAAAACTCGTCTTTTGTCTTAAAAGTTTAATAATTTGAATGAATTTTTCTTTTTTTTTTGACTAAAAATCTTTATTAGTTGAAAATTCTTCATTTTGGTAGAAAACTCGTATTTTTTTATTAACGGTTGCATCAATTTGTTGTTAAAAATTAATATTCACGTTATCATCAGAGAAGGTATTATTTAATTTAAATTAAAATATTTTTTACTTTAAACTACTTTTAATTTTTGGTTGAAAG
Organism: Belonocnema kinseyi; assembly: GCF_010883055.1. Taxonomy (NCBI): domain Eukaryota; kingdom Metazoa; phylum Arthropoda; class Insecta; order Hymenoptera; family Cynipidae; genus Belonocnema; species Belonocnema kinseyi. The sequence continues at coordinate 137,675,991 of NC_046661.1, forward strand.
TTTATCGTTTTCTATTGAAAAATCATGTTTTTTGTTGACATTTTTTTTTGAAAAAAAAAACTTTTTTGAGGAAAATTCAAATATTTTGTTGAAAATTTATTAATTTTGTTTAAAATTGAATTATTTTGTTGAAAATTCGTTTCCTTTTTTAGTAAATTAATTTTTTTGCCTTAAAATTCGTCTATTCGGTTGAGAATAATTTATCTTTTCAAACTAAAAATTTAATTATTTTGTTAACAATTAAATGATTTGTTGAAAATTAAATGATTTTGTTATAAATTTAATTATATTGCAGGAAATTCAATTATGTTTTTGAAAAGTTGATTATTTTTAAAGGATTTAATTATTTTGTTAAAATTTTTATTACTTTCTTCATAATTCGTTTCTATTTTTGGAAAATTAATTTTCATGGTTCAAAATTCCACATTGTGGTTGAGAATTCATATTTGCAGGTTAAAAATATTATTGTAAAATGAATTATTTTTTTAAAAATTGAATTATTTTCTTTAAAATTTAATTTTTTACTCAAAAATTACTTTTCTATTTTTTTTTAAAATTTATCGTAAAAAGAAACTTAAAAAAAAGATTCAAATTTTTTTTTTCTATATTTAGTAATTTTGTTGAAAATTCGTTTCCTTTTTTAGAAAATTAATTTTCTTGGCTTGAAATTCATCTGTTCGATTGAGAAGAATTTAATTAAAAACTAAAAAATTTTAAAAAATTATTGTTTTGTTGAAAAATTAATTAATTTGCTGTAAATTTAACTATTTTGTTTAAAATTGGTTTTTATTGTGAAAATGATTTGTTTCGGGCAAAATTAAACTATTTTCTTAAAAATATTATAATTTTGTTGAAAATTTAATTATTTTCTTTAAAATTTAATTATTTCGTTGAAAATTTAATTATTTTGTTGAATGATTAATTCATTTTGTTGTAAATTTAACTATTTTGTTGAAAATTATGTTTATTTGTGAAAATGACCTTTTTTCTTGAAAATTCAATTATTTTGTTAAAAGTTGTTAAATTTGGTTGAAAACTTGATTATTTTATTGTAAACTTAACTATTTTGATGAAAATTAGTTTTTTTTTGTGAAAATGAATTTTTCTGAGCAGAACTAGACTATTTTTTAAAATCTTAATTATTTCTTGAAAATTTAATTATTTTGTTGAAAACTTATTCAATTTATTGTAAATTTAACTATTTCCTTGAAAATTATTTTTATTTGTAAAAATGAACTTTTTTGTGGGAAATTCAACTATTTTGTTCAAAATTTAATTATTTTATTACAAATTAAATGATTTTGCTAAAAATCAAATTTTGTTGTTGAAAATTAAAATTTTTGTTTGAAAATTCAATTATTTTGTTGAAAATTTAATCATTTTGTGAAAGATTCAATTATTGTGTTAAAATTTCATTATTTGGTTCATAATTCGTTTCTATTTTTAGAAAATTAATTTTCTTGGTTTAAAAATCCTCTACAAGGTTGAGAATTAATCTTTTTAGATTAAAAGTTCAACTACTTTGTTAAAATTTTAATTATCTTGTTAAAAATTTAATTATTTTGTTAATAATTTGTCTCTTTTTTTAGAAAATTTATTTTCTTGTTTCAAAATTCCTCTCTATGGTTGACAATTAATCTTTTTAGATTAAAAATGCAACTATTTTATTAAAAATTTAATTAGTTTGTTGAAAATGTAATTATTTGGATGAAAATTAAATTTTTTTGTTGAAAATTTAATTATTTTGTTAAGAAAGATATTTTTTGAATTGAAAATTCATCTCTTTTTTAGAAAATTAATTTTCTTGGTTTAAAAGTTGTCTCCTTGGTTGAGAATTTGCAAATTCAAAATTTTTTTTTATATTCAACTTTTTTTATTGAAAATGTAGTTATTTCTTTGAAAATTCCTCCTTTTCGATTAAAAATTTATCTTTTATGGTATTGGCGAGGGAAAGAATCGGCAGATACTTGCAGGAAAGTTGTGTATATTTTTTAGTGTAAAAATGTGGCGAGAAATGCAGGAAATGAAATCGTACAATTTCGTGGAAGCGGGAGCTTTTCCTGGCGAAAATCAGAGCAGTACTGGCAAGACTTCCGGTATTTCCGCGGAATTTCTATGAGCTATCGCGGAAATTTGCAAGGCTTTGAATGCATTTTTATCAAATATGCATGCCACTTCGTCGGATTACAAAAAATACCAACGAAAGTGAATTTTTGCATGTAATAAAATCTTCAGAAAGTATTTAAGCTATTTCATTTCGCTTGAATTGTTTACTAAAAAAGATGAAATATTTTCAAAAATTTAAATTTTCCAGCATAAAGTTGAATTTTTTAAACCAAAAATATAGAGTTTTAATTTATAAAAATGTTTTCAAAATAAATATATAAATTTTCTTCAAAGAAGACTAATTTTTCACCAAAAAAGAGGAATTGTCAACAAAATACACGATTTTTCAACCAAGTAGTTGATTTTTCAACTAAATTAGATCAATTTTTACCGAAAATATATAAGTTAAATTTTAAACTAAAAATATTAATTTTAAAGTAACAAAAACGATAATAGTTGATATATATTAATTCAAAAATATTTTTATTTTAAATTAAAATCAGTGGAATTTACAAAAAAAGAACTTGAAACTAAAATTCTGAATTTTCAACAAAAGAAGTAAATTTAAAAAAAAAAAGTAGTTTAACTTTAAATCTAGTAGTGGAATTTTAACTAAAAAAATATCAATTCTGAACGGAAATTATAGTAGTTGATTTGAAACTGAAAGTAAAAAATTTGAAATCAAAAAGAGTTGAATTCACAAAAAAAAATTCAAAAAAGTATTTGAATTATCTACCATAAAATATTTTTATTTTCAACCAAACGGTTGCAATTTTGATTTAAAAAATGCAATTTCTACCGAAAGAGATAAATTTTCAAACCAAACAGACGAATTTTAAACTAAAAAGTATTTTTCATTAAAAACAGAAGTTTTAAGAAAATTATAATTTTACAGGAACAATAATTTTAAATCCAAAATAAAAATGTTGCAAAACTATTAATTTTGTACGTTTCTCTGCTTATTTGCTTTAAATTTACATGAATCTTTAAAAGATTAAAAATATCTTTAGACTTTTCCAAACATCTAAAATTACGTAATATATTTTTTAACTGACTCGAATTTCCAAATTTTCCAAATTTTATTTCGAAATCTTAAAAATATATATTTTGTTTTCTGCTTAAATTTTTTCAAACTTTTAAATATCTCTTAAAATCATTAATTGTTCCTTACATTTTGAAAAAATGTTCAAAATTGAAAAAAAATTACCTGCCAAAGTTTTTAAATATTTAAAAAAATTCTCTTAAAACAAATTTTGTAAAATAATTTTTTTTAATATTCCCTGTAATCTTCAGAATTTCTTTTTATTTCTTGAAATCATTCAAATTTCTTTAAAACTTGTTAATTTTTAATTTTTAATATTTAAGAATCTCCATTTTATTTTAAATTTGTAGAAAAAATTTTAAGTCTAAAATTATTTTTGTATCTTTTCAAACCTTCTAAATATCTATTTGTCTTATTCAATTTTCTTTCTAAAATTTTGTAATCTTGCAAATTAAAAAATGCTTGTTAAAAAAAGTTTGTCTACTTGTTTTTAACATTAAAAAAAAAACTTTCAAATATCTTTTAAAATTATCAAAATTTTTCTTAAACTTTCGAAAAAATTCTTCAAAATTATAAAAGTTGCCTTAAAATCTCCCAGATTATTTTTTGAAAATTTTTGGAAATATTTTTAAATTTTTCCAAAATATTATTAAGTGTTGTCTTGAAATAAATTTTGTAAAATAAAAAATCGTTAAAAATTTTCACAGATATTGGAAGACATTTTTTTTATCTTCTTGAAACCTTTCGAGATTCCTAAAAAGTTTCTGATTTTTTTGTTTCAAATATTCAAAAAGCTATACTTTGTTTGAAATTTCTTGATATTTTTTAAAGTTTAAAATGATTTTTTTATCTTTTCAAAACTTCCAAATATCTCTTAAACTAATTCAAGTTTTTTATAATAATATATCTTTAAATCTTGAAACCTTTCAAACTCCTTAAAAAGCGTCTAAATTTTACTTGAAAATCTTCAAAAAGTTACACGTCATTTAAAACTTTTTCGAATTTCTTCCTATTTTTAATTATTTTAGAAAATATAAATTCTGAACGAAAAATATAATAGTTGATATCAAAATTAAAAATTAATTTATTTTTAATACAAAAGAGTTGAATTGAGCCAAAGAGACCAATTTAAAAAAATAGTAAATTCCTGAACCAAAAAAATTTGTTAACTATTCATTGAATATTTATTTTAAAGTTTATTATAATTTTTATAAGTATCTCGAAAAAAAATAATACAGAAATATCACAAAAAAAAAAAAACTGAAAAATAGAAAATTCCTAAATATCTTTTAAACTGATTCGTATTATTCCTAAAATTGTATACAAGTCTGGGATAATAATTTTTAAATTTATTTCCTTTCAAAATCTTTGAAAAAATTTCAAACTTTATTTCGGAATCTTCAAAAAGCTATGTTTTATTTAGTTTTATACAGATATTTAAAAAAATTTAATATTTGAAAAATTTTAAAACTTTTAAGTATTTTAAAAAATGATTAGAATTTTTTCTAAATATTTAAAAAAGTCCTGCAAAATAAAAAAATTGCCTTCAAATCTAACAGATACTTTTTCAACAATTTTGAGAATATTTTGGAATGTTTTGAATATATATTCAAACATTTTCATAACATGAATCTTGTAAAATAGAAAATTATTTATAATTTTTGAAAAATTAAAAATCTTACACTTTATTTGCAATTGTTGAGAAATATTTTTAATTTTAATATTATTTTCGTATTTTTTTAAAAGATATAAATTTCTCTTAAATTTGTTCCATTTTTTAACCTTGCAAAATTAAAATATTTTGGTTTAAAACCTTCTACATTTTTTCCGAAATTTTAAGATATCATTCGAAATGTTTTAAATTCCTTTTAAATATTTAAAATTAAGTTTCAAAAATGTAGAATTAATTCGACACATACCCTGGAACCTTAAAAAAACGTTATAATTTTTCAAAATCTTTCAAAAGTTTAACAATTTTTATTTACAAATCTGCATTTTATTCGAGATTTGTTTAAATCGTTTCAAATTTTAAATTATTTTTTAATCATTTTAAAACTTCTAGAACTTTGAAATATTTTTTGGAATAATTCAAAGTTTACCTAAAATTTTGAAAATCCTGCAATAATTAAAAAAACCTCCTTAAAATAAATTTTTTAGAAAGTATAGTGTGGTGGCACAATGTTTTAAACAAAATTATTTCCTAATATTAAAAAACTTTTACAATTAAAATTTTCTCTTTTATCAATAATATTTAAAAAGTTTAGAAATACATTGTATCAAGGAGTTATGAATTATTGCTTTTATTATTAATGAATTATTTACAAATTAAATATTCTCTTTTAGCAATAAATTAAAGTTTTTAATGAAGAAAATCTCTTCGTCTAAAATGCTCAAATTTTTGGCAAACATCCATAAATGGTTTTGAGAGCAAGTGAGAATCTCGATCAGATTTTTTTTATTCAACTAGAATTCCTTGCGGTAATTTGTTACGGCCGATAATTCGATTGTGGCGTGGCCGCTTGTTCATGCGACAATGTGGCGGTCCGCACCTGCCATTGTGTAACCTCAATCCAAACGCGACAAATTTTCCACTACCACATGTGACTAAATTTAATTCGGTTCAAATCTGCAATTTCGTGCTTTTTATATTTGGCATTATTTTTCAGTGATCAAAAAAAAAAAATTAAATATGCGCGCAATCTTTGTTCTCCCGCGGAATTTTTAAATTAAATTGTAAAATTAATATTATGACAAAATTCTTTGTTCCAATTTCAATTTCAAAACTTTTAAATTAAATTTTGAAATTTGGACAATTTTATTAAAAGAGTTTAGAAATTGAATTATTTCTAATTAAAAACGTTACAAATTGAACAGATTACAATTTTTTTAAATCGACAAAAAATGAAATATTTTCAGATTAGAATTTGGAAAATTCGCAACAACTTTCTTCTGAATATTATTCTTTTGGTTATTAATTTTATTATTTGGTTGAAAATTTAATCATTTAAAAAAAAAAAATTCATTTTAGTTGCAATTTTTTATAGTTCTTATTTTGGTGTTAGAAAGTGAATTAGAATCTTCTTTGTATAAAAATTTAACAATTTTTTAAAAGTTTTTTTTATTGAATTCATCTTTTTCAGGACAAAACTCATCGTTCTTAAATAAAAATGTAACTTTGCTTGAAAATTCAACTATTTTTTTTTTGAAAATTTGTCTTTTTTATTTTAAAATTCACCTGCTTTAGAAGAAATTACATCTTTTTCGGATGAAAATGCAACTACTTGCTTGAATATTCAAAAATTTGTTTAAAAAGGCATAATTTTTTGTTAAAAATTCTACTGATTAAATATGATATTTGGGTGTTGAAAAGTGAACTGTAATATTTTCTGGATATTCAATTATTTTTACAAATTTGTTTTTATTTTGTTAAAAATCCATCTGTTTTAAATTAAATTGTCATCTTTTTCATATAAAAATTAAACTATTTTCTTGAAAATTGGACTATTTCCTAAAGAATGTACTTTTTGTTTAAAATGTATATTTTGGTTTTTAAAAATGAACTGAAATCTTTTCTCGATAAAAATTCAACTTTTAGAGAAAAGTTTATGATTTTTTATCAAAAATTCATCTGTTCTAATCCAAATGTCCTCTTTCTTGAATAAAAATGCAATCATTTGGTAGAGAACCTTACTATTTTGTTAAAAGTTTATCCATTTTTGTTTAGAAATTCGTATTTTGCGATTGAAAATTGAATTTTTTTCATAGAAACAAAAAGGTGATTCTTTAACAAAGCTATAGAAAAAATTAAATTTTTGTAATGAAAAAATAACTTTTTGGTTAAATATTATTCTTATTTTCGTAAGTATCAAGAAAATAAGAATGATTGAATTTTCAATTCAAATATACGAAATTTTAAACAAAAAGAATAACTATTTAACAAAATTTTTGATTTCTCTACTAAATAGTTGCATTTTTATAAAAAAATTATGAAATTTCTCTTAAAGAAGAAGAATTTTTAATTACAAAAAAGTTGGGTTTCATCAAAAAAAGATTCCAGTTGACTCTGCAAGATCAAACATTAAATTTTTTTAACAAGAAAAAATAATTTTCTGCGAGAAAAATTGAATTTTCAATCGAAAAACACGAACTTTTTTAACCAAAAAGGATGCATTTTTATCCAAGAAAGGTGTAATTTTTGCTACAGCAAGCGATATTTTAAATAAGAAAAACAAACTTAAAGAATTTTTAACCGAAAAGTTACATTTTTATTTTAAAAAGATGAAATTTCTCCTAAGGCAGATGGATCAAACAAGAAAACCATAAAAAAATAATTAAATTTTCATCCAAAGAAGATTCCAGTTCACTTTCTAACACCAAAATAAGAATTGTAAACAATTTGTATCCAAAAATGGATGTCTTTTATTGAATTGAAAATTAATATTGAAATATTGAAAATTATTGAATTTTCAACTAAATAATAAAATTTACAGCTAAAAGGATAATCTTTAGAAGAAAGTTGTTGCGAATTTTTAAAATTCTAATATGAAAATATTTGATTTTTAAAGTTTTTAAATTATCGTATTTTGGAAATCTTAATCATAAATTGTGCAGATTCGAGATTCTTCAATTCTGATTTTTAACTGCTGATAATAAAATTTTCAAATGTGGAAAACTAAAGTTTAAAACAGTTTAGTTTTTGGCTGTTAAAAATTAACTTTTTTCCTACGAAAAATACTAGCATAATTCAAAATTGTTTAAAGATTTGAAATCTCGTTCAAATTTTAATAACTTTTGTTTAAAAAAGGATTTTATTTATTAGTATTCAAGTATTGTGAATGCTTTTTGGAATCCCTGACAAAAATTTCAAATCTGTTCAAAATTACTTGGAATAATAATAAAAATTTCAATAAAGTTTGGGACAGTTAAATTTTCATGTGAAAAATTAGATTTTCAACAAAATATTTAAATTATAAAAATAGGTGAATTTTTATCCCAAACAGATAAAGTTTTTCCAAAGTATTTGAATTTTCAGCCAAATTAAAATAAATCTTAAAAAAGTTTTACTAAATTCTTAAAACTAGATTTTTAATGCAAAATTTAATAGTTTACTTTTGAGTGAAAACATAACCTTACAACAAAAACAAATTATTTTCAAGAATATAGTTTAATTTTTAGCCAAAAAGATGAATTTGTAAGTAATATGATAAATCTTCAACTAAAAAATTAATTTGTATCAAAAAAGTTGAATTTTTAACCAAAAAAGATTTTCCAATGGAGAAAAAATAGTCAATCAAATTGTTAAATTCTAAAACCAAAAAAAAATGACTTATCGTCTAAAACAGTTCAATTGTCAGAGTAAAAATATGAATTTCAAACAAAAAAAGTTCATTAAAAGTTGAAAATTAAACTGTATTTTTTAAAAACGATTTATCATTTTAGTTGAAATTTTATCGCTTTGATTGAAAATTCGAAAATTTTGATGAAAATTAATTATTTTATTCAAAATTGAATTAATGTCTAAAATTCATATTTTGGTATTAAAAAGTTAACTGAAATCATTTTTGGATGCAAATTCAGCTTTTTTTAAATGCAACTGTCTGGTTAACAATTGCATTTTGTATATAAAAGTTTATCTCTTTGGCTATAAATGTACATATTTTCATGAAAATTAATTTTTTGCTCAAAATTGATATTTTCTGGTTAAAAATTCAATTTTTGTAAAGAAAATTCGTCTTTTGGCTTGAAGGTTCAACAATTTAGATGACATTTTTTTTCTTTCATAACTGAAAAATTCTCATTTGTTGAAAATTAGTCTTTTTGGTTTTAAAATTACTTCTTATATCAAATTTCATCTTTTTGGCTTAAATATAAATTATTACCCTTTCTTGTTGAGATTTCATCTTTTTAAATTAAAAATTTAATTATTTTCTTGATAATTCCAAAATTTTGTCACATGGTCTCATTTTTATGTAGAATAGCTTTTTTTTGTTAAAAATAAATTAAAAAATTTCTATCTGAAATATTATTTTGGTCCGTTCATAAAGGACCTTTGTTAAAATATTACAAGATTAAAATGCTAGTATTTAAATTTTAATCGTCAGGGAAAATGAAAAAATGCTCCATGGAAAATCCGAGTATTTCGCAAATAAAGTTTTCATCCTGAAAAGCATATTTTATCTTCAATACAAGAAATTTCCATTAATTTCAAGTCCCCTATGCGATTATTTCCACTCTTATTATTTCCCTAACGATCCCCCGATTCTTCCCCTCGCCAATACGCTTTTAGAAAAATGGAATGAATGGTGCAGAACTACCGGGTAATTCAATGTTTCGCGGTGATAAAACGGAAGCGAGGCACGAAAAAGAAAAACGAACAGACGTTAGCGGCAGGAAATCGAATGAAAACAGACGTTGGAAGGTGAATGGTCATTCGTTGCTTTAATGGATTAATATTGGCATTCTGACAAGTAACGACGCGTTTTTTTTTTACTTTCGTGTCGCTGGGGGCAATGACACTGCAAAAAAGTTGTTGACTTTAAAAAATGTTGAATTTTCACAAATCGACTCCATTTATTTTCAGTTCTTTTATGTCAAACTTTGAACGCTTTCCATTTATAAACATGTGATAATTTCGATGGCTAGTCATCGTCAACTCTTTCTACTTGACCGTGCTTCTTTAATTTCAGTAGATAACACTTTTTTGGTTAGACGACTTATTATTTTATAGAGATCGGATCAATAAGAAGGCTTAAAAAAGGCTTTAGAAATGTTTTTCCACTCTTTCTACTTGACAGTGTTCCTTTAGTTTCAGTAGATAATACTTTTTTGTCCAGACAGCTTATTAGTATACAAAGAGCGAATCAATAAAAAGGCTTAAAAAAGGTCTTAGAAATGTTTTTCCACTCTTTCTACTTGACAGTGTTCCTTTAGTTTCAGTAGATAATTCTCTTTTGTCCAGACAGCTTATTAGTATACAAGGAGCGAATCAATAAGAAGTCTTAAAAAAGGCCTTAGAAATGTTTTTCCACTCTTTCTACTTGACAGTGTTCCTTTAGTTTCAGTAGATAATACTTTTTTGGTTAGACGACTTATTATTTTACAGAGATCGGATCAATAAGAAGGCTTAAAAAAGGCCTTAGAAATGTTTTTCCACTCTTTCTACTTGACAGTGTTCCTTTAGTTTCAGTAGATAATACTTTTTTGTCCAGACAGCTTATTAGTATACAAGGAGCGAATCAATAAAAAGGCTTCAAAAAGGTCTTAGAAATGTTTTTCCACTCTTTCTACTTGACAGTGTTCCTTTAGTTTCAGTAGATAATACTTTTTTGTCCAGACAGCTTATTAGTATACAAGGAGCGAATCAATAAGAAGGCTTAAAAAAGGTCTTCGAAATGTTTTTCCACTCTTTCTACTTGACAGTGTTTCTTTAGTTTCAGTAGATAATACTTTTTTGGTTAGACGACTTATTATTTTACAGAGATCGGATCAATAAGAAGGCTTAAAAAAGGCTTTAGAAATGTTTTTCCACTCTTTCTACTTGACAGTGTTCCTTTAGTTTCAGTAGATAATACTTTTTTGGTTAGACGACTTATTATTTTACAGAGATCGGATCAATAAGAAGGCTAAAAAAAGGCTTTAGAAATGTTTTTCCACTCTTTCTACTTGACAGTGTTCCTTTAGTTTCAGTAGATAATACTTTTTTGTCCAGACAGCTTATTAGTATACAAGGAGCGAATCAATAAAAAGGCTTAAAAAAGGTCTTAGAAATGTTTTTCCACTCTTTCTACTTGACAGTGTTCCTTTAGTTTCAGTAGATAATACTTTTTTGGTTAGACGCCTTATTATTTTACAGAGATCGGATCAATAAGAAGGCTTAAAAAAGGCCTTAGAAATGTTTTTCCACTCTTTCTACTTGACAGTGTTCCTTTAGTTTCAGTAGATAATACTTTTTTGGTTAGACGACTTATTATTTTACAGAGATCGGATCAATAAGAAGGCTAAAAAAAGGCTTTAGAAATGTTTTTCCACTCTTTCTACTTGACAGTGTTCCTTTAGTTTCAGTAGATAACACATTTTTGGCCAGACGGCTTATTATTGTACAGAGATTGGATTAATAAGAATGCTTAAAAAAAGTCTTTGAAATGCTTTCAAACTTTTTCTGCTTGAAACTGTTCCCTTGTTTTCAGTAGATAATACTTTTTTGGTTAGACGACTTATTAGTATAGAGGGATCGGATCAATAAGAAGCCTTAAAAAAAGTCTTTATAATTTTTTTCTGCTCTTTCTACTTGATAGTGTTCCTTTCGTCTAAGTAGATAATACATTTTTTGTGAGACGGTTTATTAGTGTACAGGGATCCGATTAATAAAAAGGCTTTAAAAAAGTCCTTGAAAAGTTTGCCAACTCTTTGTACTTGACAGTCTTCCTTTAGTTTCAGTAGATAACACTTTTTTGCTCAGACGGCTTATTAGTATACAGGTATCGGATCAATAAGAAGGCTTAAAAAAATGGTTGAAATGCTTGTCCAGTTTTTCTACTTGACAGTGTTCTTTTATTTTCAGTAGATAACATTTTTTTGGTCAGGCGGATTATTAGTATGCATGGATCGGATCAATAAGAATGTTTAAAAAAAGTCGTTTAAATTTTTGCCAACTCTTTTTACATGAAAATGTTCCTTTATTTTCAGTAGATAAGACTTTTTTGTTCAGACGGCTAATTATTAAACAGGGATCAGAGCTTTAAGATGACTTATTAAAGGCCTTTTATGTGTGTCAGCTTTTTATCTTTTAAAAATCAAAATAACTCAAAATTTAATCAAATGTAATTAAAAATTTAATTAAAAAAAAATTAATTAACGAAATTTAATTGAGAAAGGATTAGAAAAGTAAGATTTTTCAGTCACATTTTTCAATGAAGCAATTGTATTTTTACTAAAAAAATATAACATTTGTTTAGCAGCAAAGAATTAATTTTCACGGCAAAAGGACGAGTTTCTAACAAATCATTTTTTTCCGACAAAATGAGGACTTTTAGGAAAATACTTTTACTTTGACAACAAAATTAATTTTCAATCAAATTGTTACATTATCGACTATTTTAAAACAATAAAGAGTTATATCCAAAAAAAAAGTAAATTTTCAACTAAATAGTTGCACTTTATACAAAAGAGTAAAATTTCCAACAAAAAAGTTAAAATTTCAAACGAACAGTTGAATTTTCTAGCTAAATATTTGAATTTTTCACCCTTAAAAAAAAAAGAAAAAAAATAATTTGAAAGAAAATAGTTACATTTTCTTCGAAATATGAATTTTCTACTAAAATTTTGAACTCTTAAGCAAATAACTGAATCTTTAACAGTGTAGGTAAACTTCTAAACAAATAGTTACATTTTTCAACAGAAAAGAAAAAAAGTAAGAGAAAAAAATAGTTGATCCCCCTTTAGAAATTTTTCTACCAAAAGTGATGAATTTCTCATCTAAAATCAACTTTTAACAAAAGTAAGAGTTGAATTTTCAACAACAAAAAATTCCTTGTTATTCAACCAACTAGTTGAACTTTTTTACCAAATTGTTACATTTTAAACCAAAAAAAACAACATTTTTTACCAAAATAGATCAATTTAAGAATCAAAAAGCCGAATTTTTAACAAAGAAAAAAATGAAAAGAAAAAAAAACCAAACTAAAGTATATTTTGTGATCCAAAGGGTGCAAATTTAAAGGGAAAAAGTCGAATTTTAAAACAAAAAAGTAACTAAAATTAAAGTTTCGAGTTAATGCCAAGACCGTTACTCAGTTATTATTTTTGAAACCAATTTTTTACCCTGAAATTTAAAAAAATTAATGATACTCCTAATAAGGAATATGACATTCTTGCATTTTTTCTAAAAAAATTTAAAATAATTTATAAATACGTCAAAAAATGACACCGAGAGGTTCATGTAATATGATATTTTGTATACGTAATATGATACTCCTGCTGTAATGTGAACTTGTTTTGCTAAAAACTTCTTTTTTTCGTTTAACTTGAGTGATTGAGAGAATTTTGGGTTACATTACTTTTCATG
>NC_046661.1:137689292-137714922 GCF_010883055.1 Belonocnema kinseyi
AGAAAATCGGGTTTAAAAAAGCCCATAATTCGTACCGTAGTTTATGGATGACACTTAGCAAAACTGGTTATAAAAAATGTAACGTTTCGAAATTTTTGAAAAGACGAAGAGAAAATGTTGTGGAAAGTGGGAGATATAACGAACGAGCGAGTTTGCAACTCGCAACTGTAGAATGAATATTAACATAGCTGGCAGTGAATGTAGTATGAATTTGTGTGCATTGCCATGTGCGCAGTAGTGAAGCAGCTTTCATTTGAAATGCATGAGCTTCACGAGAGAATCCCATGTATTTCATGATGGCACGCAGTCGTCAACCCCAGGAGGTAGAGGGACTGTCTGATTTACCCTTCCTCGTATCTCGTTCAAAAGCGCGCTAAATCGATCAAAATCTTTTACACCCTTTTTACACTTAATCCTATCAATTCTGTGTCTGAAATAAACCACTCATTTCTATTAACAACTAATTTTTTGTTCAATTTTGCAAGGCATGTAATATGACACACTATACATAATATGATACCCATGCGTAATATGATACCCCTGCGTAATATGATAATGCTACGTAATATAATATCACTGCATTCTATTGTATACTTTCATTGCAATCTTATGCAATCTCAGGCAATTCTGTGCAATATTTTCCAATAGCTTGTAAAACAAATATTATGAGAAATTTAGTACAAGTATTGAAATAAAAAAATGTTAAAATGTTAAAATAGTTGGTACAGAAAATAGAAAAAGTTTGAACAAATTATTTATTTATTTAGATTTTCAAAAATATAGGCAGTTTTTAAGGGATTCCAAAGGATTTCAGCAAACTTTGAGTGACTTCCACGGCTTTTGCTTTTCTGAGATCTGGAGGAATTTGAAAAATTTCAAAAGATTAAAAAAATTTCCAGGGATTTAAGAGAATTTGGTAGGTTTTCCAAACATTTTAAGATATGTTTAGTAAACTTGGGAAAATAAATCAAATCAAATTTATTCTTATTACAAGTATTTCGTATTATTAGTATTTCGAGATGTTCAACGTAATATGATACTCGTTATATGTAATATGATAATCCTGCATTTTCTTTCTTTAAACATTTTGTTTAAAATTACAAAAATTTGTTAAAAAATGACACCGAGGGGTTCACGTAATATGATGCTCGTGATACGTATTATGATAGCCCCTTGTTAAATCTAAAGAAACACTTTTAAAAACAAAAAAATGCATTTTTTTGGAGCCATAAAGAATTTTAGCCCAATATAGGAAAATAAAGATTACCACTTCTCCCCAAATTAAAAATTTTCTAAAAGATTTTTCAACAAAATTAGTTATCAATTCTCGATTTTAAGTGCCTTTCAACTAAATTTCTTAGTTTTTTTGAGGCCCTAAATAATTACAAAAATGCGTTAAACAATGACACCCATGCGTGTCACGTAATATGATGCTCCTGCGTTTTCTTCCCCTACGAACTACAAAAATTTTAATTAAAATGAATACTTCAAAATATGATTAAAAAATGAAACCGAGTGCGTCACGTAATCTCATATTCCTGTGCTTTTTGCCTATTAAATTAAAATAATTTAATTACAACAATGCTTAAAAAATGACACCGAGGGTGATACGTAATATGATGCTCGTAATACGTAATATGATACTTCTGCCTTTTCTCCCTCCTAAAATTTATAAAAAAATACCAAAAATGCGATAAAAAATATCACCAAGGCTTTCACGTAATATGTGATATGATACTTCTCCGTTTTCTATCCTAAACAATTCTTAAAGTTACAATATTTGTAGCACGTATTATGATACTCTCGCGTTTTTTGGCCCCTCAAAAACTTAAAAAATTACAACAGTGCTCTAAAAATGACACTGAGAGTGTCCCGCAAAATGATACTCATAATACTTAATTGATACTCCTGCGTTTTCCTTCCCTAAAACTGAAGAAAATGACAAAAATGACAAAATGAGTTAAAAAATATCCCGAAGGTGTCACCTAATACGATACTCGTGACACTTAATATGATACTCATGCGTTTTATTCTCCCTAAACATCAACCAAATTATAAAAATACTTTACACCCTGGGTGTAAAGTAATATGATACCCGTAATATGTAATATGATACTTATGTTTTTTCTTCCCCTAAAAATTTGAGAAGATAAAAATAATACAGAAATGCATTTATAAATGATAGAGTAGGTGTTGCGTAATATGCTACTCTTAATACGTAATATGATACTTCTGCGTAATATTATGCAATGTTTGGTATGCAATCGCATAACGAAACAAACTGTTGAGTTCGAAGTTTGATTTGTAAACGGTCTGATGAACGCAATATTGAATTTATAGAATTTCATCCAATCGTAACAGCAGTCCACTAATTGCTCAAATGCCTATTGTCGCGTTTACGCGAGCAGGAGTTTTCAGCGTCGGAGGAAACACAGAATCGTTCAAAATCTGTCTCTGACAGAAATAATGACGTCGTTTCCAGTCGAACAAACCAGCCAAGCCAGGCATTCCACGAAACAATTCGTCGGTTTTGTGCTTCGAAATTCCCCACCGAGAAAAAGACTATTTAGGAACCAATTATCCGTGCAAAATGGCGCTTTGATTTACCACCACGAATTCCCGAGAAAATTTATACTGTTTTCTTTTATTTTTTGTTTTAAACGCAGATATGAAAGATAATAAATTGAAGGTCCGGATTTTCAGCCCCTTCCCACTGTAAGAGTTAAAAAGTTACAACTAGGAGATTAATTTTCGTTAAAAAAACAATATTTAAGAAAATATATAAATTTTGATGAAAATAATTAATTTATTAAAGTAAAAATATTAATTTGAAACCAAAAATAAAATAGTTAAATTTTCAGGTAATAAACAAATTCATTTTTTACCAACAAAGTTTTCATCGAAACTGTTAAAATTTTAATTTAAAAAAAAAGATTGAACTATTTTGTTAAAAATTCATCCTTTTTATCAGAATTTATTTTGGTTGTACATTTATCTTCTTGGCTGAAAATTTGTTGTTCTTTTTTTTTGGTCGAGAATTAATTTTTGTTACTAAAAATATCACAATATCACTTTAGGTAGATTACATTTATTTTTCGGCCTGCTGGCCTTAAAGTATCAAGTACCAAGTACCATCCATCCACACCTTATAGTTAATCCGCTCGTTTCTATAGTCTAACCGTCCCCGCTACGCCTCGCCTCGCTTTGCCGCGCCGCGCCTCGCCTCGCCTCACCTCTCTTCGCACGCATTTCTTTCTTTTATCGCTATGCCTCGCATTTCCAGCCTCTGTCTTCGCGGCTAACGCCTAATACTTAACTACTATTTACAATATTTACATTTTTCTTACATCTACTTCCTCTCCTATTTACCAAAAAATCAATTCACCAAAAAATCAATTCGTTACAATAAAGTTAAATTTTCATCCGAAAAAGTTCATTTTCAACCAAATTGTTCAATTTTCTACTAAAATACGTTTTTTTTGTTGGTTGAAAATAAACTTTTTAGTTGAAAATTCATCTCTTTTGTTGAAAATTAAACTATTTTGTCGAAAATTGTTCTTTTTTGGTAGAAAATTATTATTTTTGGGTTGAGAGTTTATCTTTTTTTCTAAAAACCTTTTTTCATCTTTTGAGCCAAAAAATTGGACTATTTTTATGAACATTCTTCTTTTTTTGTTATTTATTTTCTTACTAATAATTTACATTCTTTATTGTTGATTGAATTCCTTTTGTTTTTAGTTAAAATTCATGTATTTTATGGCAAATTATTCTTTTTTGATAAAAAATCAATTTTAATATTTTAAAATTCATCTGTTTGGTTGGAAATTTATCTCCTTAGGTTAAAAATTCAATAATTTGATAAAAAATTTAACTATTTTGTTGAAAATTCAATTATTTGTTTGAAAATACATTTTTGTAGAAAATCATATATTTATGGGCAGAAAATTTAACAATTTGATTAAAAAATCCACTATTTTGTTGACCATTCATCTATTATGTGGAAAATTTAATTATTTTATTAAAAATCCCTTTTTTGTAGAAAATTAATATTTGCTTGTTGAAAATTCAACAAGTTGATTAAAAATTCAACTATTTTGTTGAAAGTATATTTTTTTGGGTTAAAAGTTTAACAACTTTGAAAATACGTATTTTTTGTTGTTTAAATTTAATGTATTTACTGACAATTGAAGTTCTTGATTATTGATTAAAAGTTTATCGTTTTTAGCTGAAAACTCTTGTATTTTTGGAAAATTTTCCTTTTTTGTGAAAAAATAAAATGTCTTGTTTTAAAATTCGTCTGGTTAGTTGAAAAATCAGCAATTTGATTAAAAATGAAACTATTTTGTTGAAATTTTTTTTTTTCGTAGAAAATTCATCAGTTTGATCAATAATTTATCTATTTTGATGAAAATTTATTTTTTTTTCTTTAACCTCCTTGCATTTTTTTTGCTGTCAAAGGTCTGTCGACACTTATGGGATTTCCCGCCGTGCGAGAATACATAACGCTCCGGCAAAGTGCCGGAATTCAGAACACAAGACAAATGGCGCTTACTGTTGACGTATATGCAATATACGAGACGGAGGCGTCGGTAGTAGAATCCACTTTAGTTTACCTGAAATTGCTTGTCGGGCAAGAATGCGCTGGAAATTGAATTTGAAAAACTTTTAGAACCCATATTTTCAAACGCGCGAAAATTAAAAACAAAAATATAAATATAAATATTGAAAATGTTTTCCTTAATAATTATTTAAAACCTGTTCGTATGTTTTAAGGACATGAGCAAGAGTAACAATATTTCCATTGCATTGTTTAAATTGAAATAATTTTTTTTCAAAACCAAAACTTACCCAAATAGATAAATTTTGAACGAAAAATGAAAGAATTAAATTTTCAGTTAAAATAATTAATTTTTAAAGAAGAAAAAGTGAATTTTCAAACCAAGTGATGAATCTTCGATAAAAAAAATGAATTCTCAGAAAAAAGTGTAATAGTTGATATTTCCATCAAAAAGTATTTTAATCTCAAAATTAAAAACATTTGAATTAAACCAAAAAATAAGAATTTTTTATAAAAAGTTGAATTTAAAAAAAAATGAGAAGTAATTTTTTAACCAACTACTAATACTAATAGTTACATTTTTGGTCTAAAATATTTATTTTCAGCGAAAAAGATGAATTTTAAACAAAATAGTTAGATTTTTAAGTAAAAGAATTTAATTTTGAAGTAAAATAATGAATCTGGAACCAAAAAAAAAATTCCGAACCCAATAGATGAAATTTCTACAAAAAAAAAGATTCATTTTGAAAACAATAAAGAACAAATTTAAATTAAATTTTTGTTTTCATTTTTAATTCAAAAAGACGATTTTTTTAACAAAGCAGTTGGTTACACCAAATATGAATTTTCAACAAAAAAGTAAATTTTCAATCAATAATTGAATGCTTAATCCAATAGAAAAAATTTAAACAAAATTTGGAATTTTCAAGCAAAGAGATGACATTCTTACAAAATTCTAGACTTTTTTTTAAAAGTTGAATTTTTAAGCGAAAAGAATGATTTTCTATTAAAATTCTTTTGTTTTCAACAAAATACTTTCATTGTTAACAAGAAAAGATGAATTCTCCACCAAAAATATCAAATTAAATTTTTCAACTAAAAATAATTAACTGGGAACCAAAAATAGTTGAACTTTTGACCAATTAGAGAAATTTTCTGCCACAATGCGAATTTTCTATAAAACAGTTTTATTTTAAACCCACAAATATGAGTTTTTAACAAAAAGTTAATTTTTAAACAAATAATTAAAATTTTAATCAGCAGACAAAATTTTATCAGAATTTTGAATTTTCAAACAAAAAGAATGACTTTCTAACAAAATTATTGAGATTTTAACAAAATACTTAAATTTTTAACAAAAAAAGATTAATTATTTACCAAAAACATAATAGTAGCCTTTTAAATAAAAAATAATTAACTTTCAACTAAAAATAGTTGGATTTTTAACCACATAGAGAAAATTTCTACCAAAAGATTAAAGATGGAAATTTTCTACAAAATAGATTTTTTCAACTGCAAATGTGAATTTTCGTCAACAAGTTCATTTTCAAACAATTATTTGAATTTTAAATCCAGCAGACAACATTTTATCAAAATGTTGAATTTGCAAGCAAAAAGAATGATTTTCTATCAAAATTCTTGAGCTTTCTACAAAATACTTAAATTTTTATCAAAAAAGATGAATTCTTCACCAAAAATATAATAGGAGACTTTTCATCCAAAAATAATTAACTTTCATCCAAAAATAGTTTGATTTTTAAACAAATAGAGAAAATTTCTACGAACACAATTAAAAATTAAATTTTCCACCACAAGGAGAATTTTCTTCAAAATAGATACAAATAATTAAATGCTTAATTCAGCAGAGAAAATTTGAACGAAATATTGAATTTTCAGGCAAAAAGAATGTATTTATAAAAAACTTTATAGTTTTCAACAAAATAATAAATTTTTAACCAAATGATAAAAATTTTAAAAATGCCTGAATTCTGAAGTAAAAATATAATTGTGGACCTTCGAATTAAAAATATGAATTTTCAACTAAAAATCTTATACCTTTAATCTGAATATTTCAATTTTCAATTAAAAAATCAATTAAAAAAGAAATGAATATTGGACTATAGAAAATAATTTTCTTTTCTTTCAAAAATAAAACACGAATCATATTTATATCTCTGTACCCTACAAGTAAAAGAGGATAATAAAATTACAAATACATCGTGTATTTTAGAAATAAAAAATTATTTTAAGTAACAGCAATTTTCATTAAAATTAAAAAATTAAAACTTTAGAACCTGATAAATACTTAAATTTAAGTACTAAATATGTATCAAGTCACTTTAAATATTGCATAAAATTATTCTGTTTATGATGAGTTTCATTTGAAATTTTTTAGTTTTAAGATTTGAATTTTTTACATTCAATTTTTTTTTTGAGTGAATGAAATTTTATTTTTAAAATTCTCATTTATTTGGAAAAAAATACATTTTTTCATTTGATTTATTTCTGAATCGAAAAATTAAATTTCTATTCTCGATTTATTTTTGAATTGAAATATGGATATTCTGTATTCAAAATAAAAAAATTTAAATAGGGCACGGCTCAACTCTGAACAATTTATATTTCGGAAGAATTGATTTATGCTTTTTTAAGTTGGAAAATTAATTTATTAAATTATTTGACTCCATGACTAAAGAAAATTAGAGACTGCAGTTCCATCCTGCAATTTAGGTAATTAGCCTACTTCTTCCCAAAGGAGGCAACCCACTATTGTCAGGGGGAATCAAATGAAAGAAAATGCCATTCGTGTTCTTAGTTCTTATGCAAAAGGAGACCTTCGTGACTTTAGAAGACAAATTGAATCAGAAATTTTCTCCTCTCGAGAAAAAACCTTATTTTAGTTTTATTAAATTAACTTAGCCACTTAGCCTCAGTTCATGATATTGAGAAAGAAAAATTTATTTAAAAATTGATTTTCAAGGAATAATGAGTCAAAAAAGGAATTTTAAATAGATTTTCTAATTTTTGTTTCAGCATCTCAATCAGGATCGGTGATTGGTCGGGATCCACTTCCGTCTAGAGCTGTCAGCACTTCTCAGCTTCCGCAGAAAACGCTAACTCAGTCACCACCAACACACATTTCAACACTTCCGCTTCCGCGGAGCAGTGGGGTTGCTCATCGTCAGCAACCACTTCCGGTTCACCAATCGACATTACAATCCACAAAACAAGATCATATGAACCTGAATAATTCCCAGGCATTAAAAGCTGCCAGTAGTGGGGATGTTCGACTCAATTCGACTTTGTAAGTATCCTTTTTTTTTGTTTAAAATATTTTTTCATAATTTTGAGAAAATGTTTTATAGGGTTCCCGTATTTTTTTCAAAGTAACATAAGAAGTGTTTTGTAGCCTATAAGGACGTCAATAAGTCGTTCAAATATTTCTACGTTCCATAATTCTCCCCTACATTCCCTCCCCTCAATTCACCCTTCTTTTCTCACTCCTTTTCTCTACTTTCGGCTTTTTTTACTTTCCCAGATAAAATCCCCTTCCCCTGCATCCGTTCTCCAACCCTCATCCTTTCCCTGCTCTCACTCTCCCTTTTCCCAAAATTCCTCAATTCCTCTACTTCCCCTTCCGCACTCCCCCTTCTTATATGCAATTATTCCCCCTAATTCTATCATCTACTATCCCCTCCTTTTTTCCACCCCTGATCACTTATTCCTAATTTTCTATCACTTCCCCTGATACCCCACCATTCATTGCCCCTCACTTTACCTACTTTCTCTTCCTTCCCCTACTTACACTCTCTTCATTTTCCTTTACTTCCTATCATGGAAAAGGGCACCCTTGTTTTATAACGTCTTCTTCCTCTTCTTCCTTCTCTCATCGTTCTCCCAGTTGACACTTTACTTTCCCTACTTCCACAACCTCCATTACTCCCCGCTGCCCCTCTCATGATTTCCCCTTAATTTTCCACCCCATACTTCGCCAATCCTCGTTTCTCTTCGCTTCTCCTACTTCCGCTCCTCTTAGTCCTTTTTCGCAAACCATGATTTCTCTTTTTTCCCAATTCCTCGTTTCCGCTCACTTCCCAAAAATTACCATCACCTTGTTTCTTTGCACTACTCCCTTAATTTTTACCTCTTCCCCTAATCCTCCATTTCTAACTTCTTCTTATTTCCTCTAATTCCCTTCTCATTTCCCATCGTTTCTCCTACTTTCCATCCTCTGATTTCTTCTCATTTTTAAATTCCCTTCTTGCCCTCCTAAAATTTCCCCTCCCTTCCCCTAATTTCTCTCATAGCATTTTCCCTCATTTTCCCTTCTTGGAAAGAGATAGAATAATGGAAAAAACGAAAATTAGAAGTTTTTTTTGGAAAAGCAAGTAAAGTAAAGATGTAGTTTTTTTTAATTTCTGAAGCAATTCACGCTAATTTTCCACTAAAAAGAATTATTTTTGACTAATTAGTCAGATTTTCAAACAAGAAGATTCATATTCTACTGAAAAAGATGAATTTGAAAACAAATAGCGAATTTTCAACAAACTGTTTAAATTTTTAACCAAAGAACATTATTTTCAACTCAAATGATGAATTTTCATTTAGAATAGTTAAATTTTAGGTTAAAACAAATTTTGAATAATATAACTTTTAAAAAGAATGGTTAAATTTTGTAGAAAAAATATTAATTTTTAGCCAAATGAAATAAAATCCTAATGAGTCTACTAAAAAAGGCGAATTTGCAACAAAATAGTTTAGATGGAAATTTAAATATTCCATTTTTTGAAGAAAATGTATTATTTTTAATTGAAAATTCCACTTCTTGGTTGAAATTTTATTTTTTAACTTAAAATACAACTATTCCAGTTAAAAAATTAATCATTTGATTTGGAATTGTACGAATTTGTTTTCAAAATAATTTTGTTTGTTTGTTGAAAATTCAAATAATTGGTTGAAAATTTATTTTTTAACTAAAAGTGAAATTATTCCAATTAAAGATTTATCATTCTGGTTATAAATTTATCTCTTTGGTTAAAAGTTCAAGTACTTTCTCAGAAATTAGTTTTTTTGTTATTGAAAATGAATTTTTGAACTGAAAATTTAACTATTCCATATTTACTTTAAAGTTTATTTTTTGTTGTAGAAAATTCAATTATTTGCTTTAAAAATTTATTTTTTAATTTAAAATGTAACTATTCCAGTTGATGATTCGTTATTGTAACTGAAAATTTATGCCTTTGATTGAAAATTTAAGAATTTTATTGAAGATTCTTCTTTTTAATTGTTATTGAAATTTAATGTTTAATTAAAAGTTTAATTATTTCAAATTCAGTTGAAAATTGATCTTTTTCAGTTTAAAATGCAATCTGTTTGTTGACAATTTTTGTTTTGCTTTTAAAAATAATTTCTTAACTGGAAATGTAACTATTTAATTTTTTGTGGGAAATTGGTCTTTTTTTTGTTTGTTAAAAATAAAAAAACTGTTTACTTAAAAATTTATTTTCTAACTAAAAATGAAACTATTCCAGTTGAAGATTCATAATTATGGTTAAAAATGTATCTCTTTTATTGAAAATTAAAGTATTTTGTTGAAAATTCTTTATTTTATTGTTAAAAATTATTATTCACTTGAAAATTTAACTATTCCATTTTCATTAAAAAAATTTTTTTAGTTAAAAATGTAACTAATTGGTTCGAAATTTAATTAGTTTGTTAAAAATTTGCTCGTTTTTTTTGGTTGAGAGATAATTCTTTAACAAAAAATTTAACTATTCTATTTTCGGTAAAGAATTTATATTATTTGTTGAAAATTTAGATGTTAAATTGATTTTTTATTTTGCAACAAGAAATACAACTATTCCAGTTTAAAATTTATAATTTAATTTAAAAATTAAGTATTTTATTTTTAAATTAAGCATTTTCTTGTAAATTCTTTGTTTTATTGCTAAAAATGAATGATTAATTGAAAACTTAAAGTAATTTTTTATTGTAGATAATTCAATTATTTAATATGGAAATTTATTTTTTAATTCAAAATGTAACTATTCCAGTCGATGATTTATGATTGCATCTGAAAATTTATCTCTTTTTGAAAATTTAAGTATTTTGTTGAAAATTGTTCTTTTTTTTGTTATTGAAATTCAATGTTTAATTGAAAGTTTAACTATTCCAATTTGAGTTGAAAATTGGCCTTTTCAGTTGACAATTCAATCTGTTTGTTGAAAATTGTTTTTTTTTAAACAACTCCAGTTGCAGATTCATATTTTTTTTGAAAACGTAAGTATTTTGTTGAAAATTCTTTGTTTAATTGTTAAAAATTAATGTTTACTTGAAAATTTAACTATTCCATTTTAATTTGAAAATTTATCTTTTTTCATTTGAAAATTCGAGTAATTGGTTTGAAATTTAAATTGTTTGAAACAAAAAGTTTTCAAAGGAAAAGTTACATAGTTGGTTGAAAATTAATACTTTAACTAACAATTTAACTAATCCATTATGAGTAATTTTTTTGTGCGTTGACAATTTACGTATTTTGTTTGAAACTTCATCTTTTAGATTTAAAATTGACATACTTTTGTGAAAAATGAAACTATTTTGTTTATAATTTTCTTTAAGCTTAATGTTTTCAACTGAAAATGTCACTATTCCATTTTTGATTGTAAATTTATATTTTTTATTTAAAAATTCAACTATTTTTTTTAAACTTAATGTATTTTATTAAAAATTCGTTTCCCCCTCGAAAAAATATAACATTTTCCCTCCTATTATTAGTTCTATTTTCGCACTTTTTTCCGTGTCAGATTCTGCTGACGGAACAGCACTCAATAAAAAATACTATTGGTGAATATTTCAGTGACGGCTTAGAGCATCTCTGAAATATTCGCGTTCCTGGATTCAATATATATCTATGTCTATATATGTATGTCGGTGCGGATTTTTCGGCTTTAAGAAGAAATATGGAGGTGGAGGACTGCGCCGCGAAATTCCCTCTGATTCGAAATAATGCTTCACGTTCATTCGACTCTTGGTGCCATTAGCGTGGAATCCTCTTATATTCAGAAGCGGATTCCAGATGCGAGATTCCGTTTATGAAAGCATTTTTGCCTGCATTTGTCTCGCGGCTGAATAATTATTATTATTTTCTATTATCTGATTTTATCAGTTATTTACGCTCGGATTCATTTTTTAGAGTGTTTATTGATTTAAATCAGGAATTCGTCCGACTTAGTGGCTATCATGTGATTCTCGAACTATGGTCAGGATTAGACACTCCAGACCATAGTTCGAGACCGTTTTTTAACTCCCGTTTATTTGCTATCACTCTTCTATCGCATTCTTAAAATCACGTTTTGCTTTCTGATTCATAGTCAGTCCGAGTTCTTGGCTATCGTGTGATTTTCGAACTATGGTCAGTAGTTGACTCCCGACCGTTTTTAATTCTTCATTTACTACCACTCTACTATCGTATCCTGAAAATTATGTTTTGTTCTTTCATTCATAGTCAGTCCAACTCATAGACTACAATGTGATTCTCGAACTATGGCCAGAAGTAGACACTCCTGACCATAGTTCGAGACCGTTTTTTAACTCCCGTTTTTCTATCGCTCTACTATTGCATCTATAAAATAATTTTTTGCTCTCTGATCTATAGTCAGTCTGACTTTTTGGATACCATGTGATTCTTATTCTATGGTTAGGAGTGGATAAATATAGACCAAATTTTTTTACTCCTCACTTATCATCACTCTAATATCGCACCCATAAAATGCTGTTTTGCTCTCTAATTCATAATAAGTCCGACTTCTTGGCTATCATGCGATTATCAAACTATGGTTAATAGTAGACACTCCTGACCATAGTTCGAGACCGTTTTTTAACTTTCTATTTGCTATCACTCTTCTATCGCATTCTTAAAATTACGTTTTGCTTTCTGATTCATAGTCAGTCCGAGTTCTTGGCTATCGTGTGATTTTCGAACTATGGTCAGTAGTTGACTCCTGACCGTTTTTTATTCTTCATTTACTACAACTCTACTATCGTATTCTGAAAATGATGTTTTGTTCTTTCATTCATAGTCAGTCCAACTCATAGACTACCATGTGATTCTCGAACTATGGCCAGAAGTAGACACTCCTGACCATAGTTCGAGACCGTTTTTTAACTCCCGTTTTACTATCGCTCTGCTATTGCATCTTTAAAATAATGTTTTGCTCTCTGATTTATAGTCAGTCTGACTTCTTGGGTACGATGTAATTCTCATACTATGGTTAGGAGTGGATAAATATAGACCAAGTTTTTTTTCCTCATTTATCATCACTCTAATATCGCACCCATAAAATGCTGTTTTGCTCTCTAATTCATAATAAGTCCGACTTCTTGGCTATCATGCGATTATCAAATTATGGTTAATAGTAGACACTCCTGACCATAGTCCGAGACCGTTTTTTAACTTTCTATTTGCTATCACTCTTCTATCGCATTCTTAAAATTACGTTTTGCTTTCTGATTCATAGTCAGTCCGAGTTCTTGGCTATCATATGATTTTCGAACTATGGTCAGGAGTAGATTCCTGACCATAGTTCGAGACCGTTTTTTATTTCTCCATTTACTACCACTCGAATACCGCATCTCTTTTTATTTTTTGTAGTTTGTCTGCATTATTTCTTTGAATTGTCTTTCCTGAAGATCATTCAAACCTCTAGCATTTCCAACACCCAGTCTCCATTCATCGCCTGAAACTTTTCCCGATACATGCCTTGCATCAAACAAAGTTTCAATCTAATTCTAGGCTACTCATTGTTTCTATTATTCATTGTGTAATGTATTCTCATAACTTCTAACTACCAAATAAAATATTTAGCCCAACTCGAAAATTAAACTTGTTATCAAAAAAGTTTTCTTTTACCAAATATATAAATTTTTAAATAAATACTTTAATTTTAAACCAAATTAAAAAGATTACTTTTTAAAAAAAGAATAAAATTTTCCACAAATTTTCCAATAATTGAATAATTATTCAACCGAATAGGCAAATAAAAAAAGATTAAACATCAATTTAAAACGGTTGAATTTTCTACCAAACAGTTGCATTTTTAACAAAATAGTCGCATTTTTAATCAAATAGTCGAGTTTTCAATATAAAAAGATAAGTTCTCAACCAAAAAAAAAACCACTTGGCAACCCCAAAGGTTAGTTTTCTACTAAAAGAGACAAATATTCGGACAAATAGTTAAATTTACAACTAGAAAAATAAGTCGAAGTAGGCCTATTAAATCATCAATTAAGTCGTTTAAAACTTCCACTCCTTCAACTTTTTCACCATATCCTTTCCCCTCTCCTCGCTCTCCCTCCGACCACACACTCATTTCCAATTATTTTCCTACTCTTTCTTTCATTATTCTTCACTTAACCTTCTATCCCTTTTCTCATTTCCCCTACTTTCCAGCCCCTAATTTCCATACTTCCCCTCCCCTAATTTTCCAGCTTCAACTTCTTTTCCCCTCAATTCCCCTCACTTATCTATTTCCCCTTATCGCATTTCCCACCACTTCCCTTACTTCCCCTCCACTTCATTCAGTCATTTTCTCTGTTTCCCACCCTTCATTTCCCCTAATTTACCTGACTTCCCCTACCATCCTTTCCCTAATTTTCCCTTACTTCCACTACTGTCCCTATCCACGTTTTCACTTCATTTCCATACTCCCCCTCTCCACATATCCCACCACTTTCCCTTTCCATATTTCACCTACCTCTCCTCCCTTAATTCCTCCTTATTCCCTACTTTGTTAAAAAAAGTACGACGGCTGGACGGATTCCCGGTAAAAACTGTAATATTTAAATATTTTAACAAAATTGTTAAATTTTTAACAAAAGAAAGACACAACTGTTCTCCAACCATCCCCTAATTCTCCCCTTCACCAATGCGTTTTTGTAAAAATGGAATTAACGTTGCAAAAATGTGGTGCAATTTAATAAAAATTTTCATTCTTTATGTTTATAAAATTAGGAAATAGAAATCCAAGTATCAGATTTGAACAACACTCTTAGATGTATCAATTTGTCAAAAATTATATTAAATAAAGGGAGAGGAAAGAAAAGGAAAGAAACATCAAAATCCACTTTTCATTGTGATTAAAGAATTAGGACAGAAAAAAGGGAAAGTGTTTTGGAGGTTTCCTTCTTTTTCTTTCCTCTTTTTTAATAGATGAAGATATTGAAGAGTGTGTTGTCCAAATTTGATGGTTCAACCATTAAAGCAACCTGGCAGAAATCCTCATAGTTGCGGTCCGGTGATCTCTTCGTCCATCTTACTTTCTACTCAGAAGGGAAAATGAGAGTGGAGTAGGAGAAATAAAATTTAATTAGAGAAGGTAAAATAAGGGGAGGGAAAGTAAGGGAAAAGGGGGGATGAGAAGTATGTTAAGTCACATGAGGAAGTTAAGAGAAGTGAAAGATTGGAAAATAAAGGAAGAGGAAGTAGGGGAACTTAGGGGAAATAAGTTATGGTAGTGAGAGGAAGTGATGAGGACTAGTAGGGTAGTGCAGGTGAGTTGGTGAGGGTATGTAAGGGCTGGGGAAGTAAAAAGGGGGTAGGGCAGTGTCAGCTAAGGAAGTGATGAGAGGAGAAAGTAGGGAAGAAAGTAGAGATTAAGGTGGAGAGGGAAGAATTTGTGGAAAGGGTGGAGTACAAGCAAAGGTGAAGTTATGATCAGGGAAAGCGAAAGGTGAAGTTATGACAAGGGAAAAGAGGAGATTAAAGTAGAATAAGTGAGAGGGGGAAGTTAGGAGAAGTGAGACATGGGAAAATAAATGGAGAGAAGTAGGGGAACTTAGAGGAAGAGTTAGGGTCATGAGAGGAAGTGATGAATAGTAGGGTAGTGCGGGTAAATAGGTCAGTTGATTTGAGAGTTGTGAAAGGGAAGTAGGGTAAGGGGAATGTTAGCTAGGGAAGTAAGGAGATGGAGAAGTAGATATGAAAGAATTTGGGAAAGGGGGAGAGCAAGCGAGGGGTGAAGTGGTGGGAGGTCAGTTAGGGGATGTGATAGGGGAATTTGAGCAGGAGAGGTGAGGAAAAATAAGATAAGGGAAAGTGAGGGGAAATAGGAAGCAGGCAAAGTAAGAGGTACAGAAGTTAAGAAATATCAGAGATGGGAAAATAATGGGAGAGGAAGTAGAGGAACTTAGAGGAAATAAGTTGTGTCAGTGAGAAGAAGTGATGAGGACTGGTAAGGTAGTGCGAGTAAGTGGGTGTGAAGGCTAAAGAAGGGAAGTAAGGGTAGGCGAAGGGTAGTACGAGAAGGAGAGTGTAAGCTAGGGAAGTGAAGAGAGGGGGAAGTAGAGAGAGAAGAATTTGGGGAAGTGGTGGCAAGCGAAGGATGAAGTTATGAGAGGAGAATTAGGTAGAATGGTAGAGGGATTAGCAGAAGGGAAGTGAGGCAAAATGAGATATAGGGAAGTAAGGGAAAGCGGGGATATTAAAGTAGGATAAGTGAGAGAGGAAAAGTTAAGAGAAGTGAGAGATGGGAAAATAAATGGAGAAGAAGTAGGGGAACTTAGGAGAAATATTCAAGGGCAGTGAGAGGAAGTGATGGGGACTAGTAGGATAGTGCGGGTGAGTAGGTGAGGGGATGTAAGGGAAAAGAGGAAATGGGATTTAGGAGAAGTGAGTGGTAGGGAAGTTAGGACAAATAAAAGACGGGAAAACAAAGGAAGAGGAAGTAGGGGAACTTGAAAAAGAGTAGTTATGGTAGTGAGATGAAGTGCTGAGGACTAGTAGAGTAGAGCGGGTAAGTAGGTGATGGGATGTGAGGGCTAAAGAAGGAAAGTAAGGGAAGAGAAGGAAACTAAGAGAAGAGGAAGGGAATTAGAGGAATGGAAGTGTTAGTTGGGGAAGTGAGGAGAGGGGGAAGTATAAAGGAAAGAATTTCGAGAAGAGATGTCAAGTAAAGATTAAAGTGATAGGAGGGGAATGTAGGGGGTGTAGGGGGTGTGGGAGAGGAAAATTTAAAGGCAAGGAAGTTTGAAAGACTTAATTAACGTACTAATAGGTTACAAAACCCTTTCTTGTTTGCGATCGGCGCCTAAATTGAATTATTTTTATTTTTTGTTTTGTCTATTACTCTGATTATATACATTTTTTTCTTCATTTTTTTTCAGTGAATCCAGAATTTCATCACCGAGTGGTCACTCTTCCCAACGATTGGTCAGTCCTTCCTCACATTTGAGGGTAATTTCACCAATCGATCATCGAGTTTCCAGCCCAAGTGATAGTGATAGGCAATTACACAGCCCGAGTGAGTATTTCTGAAAATGAAAAAAAAATCCAATCAGTCAATTAAGCTGAAAATCTAGTTTTAAGTAATATAGACTCAGAAATTTGTTATTTCGGACGGTTTTAGTAATAAAATCAATCAATCAATAAAATCCGTAGTTGTTTCAGGAAGATAATACAGCTTATTGGAAAGCTGTCGATTTATCAAGAAATTAGTTCGGAACGGAAATGTTATAAAAAATTAGGCACCATTAATCTGTTGTGTTAAAAATTAATCTTTTTTATTTAAAAATTTAAATATTTAATTAAAATTTGATCTTTTTGGTTCAAATTTGTTTGCTTTGTTTTTGAAAAAAATTAATTTTATTGTATAAAAATTTAACTATTTTATTTTTTGATTGTGAATTAATCTTTTTGATTAGAATATTCAACAATTTAATTCGAAAATTTATCTATATTAGTTGAAAATTCAAATATTTGGTTGAAAATTTATTAGAGTTTTTTAAAAACTAGTTTTTTTCAGTAGAAAATCAATTTTTTCTTCAAAAATTCATGTATCTTGTAAAAAATTGAACTTTCGTACTGCCAATTATTTTTTATTGTGCAAAATCAGTCTTTTGTAGCTGAAAATTCCCTCAATATGTTGAAAGTTGGATTAATTTGTTAAAATTTCATATTTTAGTAGAAAATGCATATCTTTAGTTGAAAATTTAAGAGTTTTGTTGAAAACTCTTTTTTTAAAACCTAATTTTTTAAATACAAGATATAATTCTTCCATTCATGATTGAAAACTTATCTTGTTTATTTGAAAATTGAACTATTTGAATAAAAAATTATTTAGTTTGTTAAAAATTCATCTTTGTCCGTGAAAACTTAATAATTTTTTTCGAAAACTCATGTTTTTAGTAGAAAATTCTACTATGTATTTGACACTTGACAAAATTTATACTTTTAATTGAAAATTTGTTGTTTTTTTCTAGTTGAAAATTAATTTCAAGTTTTAAAAGATGCATAATTTTAGTATAATATTGAAACAGTTTTTAAAAATTCTTCTTTTCCCAGAATAAATAAATGTTTTTCTTCAAAAATGCATGTTTTTAGTAAAAATTTTAACTACTTAATGGGCAACAAAACTTTGTTAGTTAATAATTAAACCGTTTGATAGAAAATTAATCTTCTTGTCAGGAAATTCATGTTTTTGGTTAAAAATTTTTTTAAAAATTATTTTCAATAACTGAAAATTTTAATTTAAATAATAATTTGTTTAAAAATCAATTTTGGTAGAAGATGCATGATTTTAGTTGAAAATTTAGGCATTTTGTTAAAAATTCTTCTTTTCCAGTAAAAAATCAATTATTTTCTTCAAAAATTCATAGTGGAAAATTCAATTTCTTAATTAACAACTAAGATTTTCGTTAAAAATGAAATTGTTTTGTTGATCATTTATAATTTTGAGTTGAAAGTTCAACCATTTGGTTAAATTTTCATGCATTTTAAAATTTTCTTTTTTGATAGAAAATTAATCTTCTTGCCAGAAAATTCTGTATTAAAGTCAGTATTAAATTAATGATTTTCTTCACAAATTCTCGGTTTTAGTAGAAAATTCAAATATTTAATTACCAATTAACTGTTTCTGATGAAAATTAATCTGTTTTATTAAATATCTTTTTTATTTGGAAATTAAACTATTTATTTAAAAATTCATACTTTTTTTAAATCGATATTCTTGCCACAAAATTTATCCTTTTAATTAAAAATTTGTTGTGGTTTTTCTGGTTGAAAATTCCATTAACTGAAAATCTAACTATTCCACTTTTATTGTAAATTTATATTTTTTCTTTGAAACTTCAACTATTTGGTTGGAAACTAATGTGCTTTGTAAAAATTTAAGTATTTAGTTGAAAACTGTTTTTTTAAACCTAATTTTTTAAATCAAGATATAATTATTCCATTCTTGATTGAAAATTTATCTTTTTAGTTGAAAACTGGACAATTTAATTAAAAATTTATCTATTTTAGCAGATAATTTAACTATTTAAATTCCAATTAACTTTTTTTGTTTAGAATTAATCTGTTTTGCTGAAATTTTTTTTGGTAAAAAATTATTTCCATAATCTTAAAATTTAAATATTCTATTTGAATTGTAAGTTAATCTTTTTTAGTTGAAATTCAAACTATTTGGTTGAAAATGAAAGCATTTTGTACAAAATTTTTCTTTTTTAGTAGAAAATCAATTTTTTTTTTCAAAAATTAATGTTTTTAGTAGAAAATTCAACGTTTTTACAACTAAATTTTTCGTTTAAAATTAAACTTTTTTGTTGATAATTTATCATTTCTAGTTGAAAATTCAAATATTTGTTTAAAAAATTATGCATTTTTTAAATTATTTTTTTAATAGAAAATTTATCTTCTTGCTAGAAAATTCATCTGTTGGTTAAAAATTAATTTCATTATCTCAAAATCTAACTATTCTAGTTTTATTGCAAATTAATCTTTTTTAATTAAAAATTCAACTATTTGGTTGAAAATTAATGTGTTTTATTAAAAATTTGCCTTTTTTGCTTGGAAAATTAAACTAATGGGTTGAAAGTTAAACTAGTTTTTACATAAATCAATTTTGGTAGAAGATGCATAATTTTATTTGAAAATTTAAGTATTTAGTTGAAAACTTTTTTTATAACTTAATTTTTTAATTTAAAATACACATATTTCATTCTTAATTGAAATCTTGTCTTTTTTTTTTAATCAATTAATTTCATTACCTGAAAATTTAACTAATCCGTTTTCATTGTAAATTAATTTTGATTAGTTATTTAAATTTTCAATTAATCTTTTTTAGTTAAAAATTTGATTACTTGGCTTATTATTTATTTAGTTTGTTCAAAATTCGTCTTTTTCTGTCCAAAATTAATTTTTTTTAAATTAATTTAATTTCAATTAGTTATTTTAATTTTTATGTAATCTTTTTTAGTTTGAAATTGGTTGACAATTCATTTTCTGATAGAAGATTTTTTGTTAATTGACAATTAACATTTTTTGTTTTAGATTAATCTGTTTTGTTGACATTTTTTTTATTAATTAATTTGATTACCTGAAAATTTAACTATTCCGTTTTCATTGTGAAATAATTTGTTTAAATTAATTTAACTTTAATTCGTTATTTTAATTTTTAACTGATCTTTTTTAGTTGGAAATTGGTTAAAAATTCATGTTCTGGTCAAATATGCGTGATTTTAGTTGAAAATTTAAGTACTTTGTTGAAAACTCTTTTTTTAACCTAATTTTTCAAATTTAAAATATAAATATTCCATTCTTGATTGAAAACTTGTCATTTTAGTTGAAAATTTGAATATTTGGTTAAAAATGGATCTATTTTAGTTGAAAATTCAACTAATTACCTGAAACTTTATTTAGTTTCATAAAAGTTTTTCTTTTGCAGTAGAAAATTAGATTTTTTTCTTTAAAAACTGATGTTTTTAGTCGAAAATTCAATTATTTAATTGTTAATTAACCTTTTTTGTTTTAGATTAATCTGTTTTGTTGAAATTCCTTTTTTTAAATTAATTTTGTTACCTGAAAATTTAAATATTCTGTTTTCATTGTGTAAATTAATTTTTTTTGGATTAATTAAATTTTAAATAGTTATTTTAATTTTTAAGTAATCTGTTTTAGTTGAAAATTTGTTCAAAATTCATTTTCTGATCGAAGAACCGTCATTTTAGTTGAAAATTATTCCATTCTCAATTGTAAATTAATTTTTTTATTTGAAAATTCAACTATTTTGTTCAAAATTAATGTATTTTATTAAAAATGTGCCTTTTTTGCTTGAAAATTAAAGCACTGGATTGAAAGTTGAACTAATTTGTAGAAAAATTTATTTTCTTATAAAAGATGCGTCATTTTAGTTGAAAATTTAAGTATTTTGTTGAAAACTCTTTTTTTAACTAAATTTTTTAAATTTAAAATATAAATGTTCCATTCTTGATGGAAAACTTGTCTTTTTAGTTTGAAATTGGACTATTTGGTTGAAAATGTATCTATTTTAGTTGAAAATTCAACTAAGTACCTAAAAATTTATTCAGTTTGTTAAAAGTTTTTCTTCTCCAATAAAAATTTTTTTTTTTTTTAAACTGATGTTTTTAAGAGAACATTAAATTATTTAATTGATAATTAACTTTTTTGTTTTAGATTAATCTAATTTGATGAAATTTCTTTTTTTTAATCAATTAATTTTATTACCTGAAAATTTAACTATTCCGTTTTCATTGTAAATTAATGTTTTTAAATTAATTTAATTTCAACTATTTGGTTGAAATTTAATGTATTTTATTTAAAATTTGTTTTTTTCGTTGCAAATTTAACAACTGGTTTAAGAGTTGAACTAATTTATTAAAAATGTATTTGCTGTTAGAAAATCCGTTATTTTAGTTGAAAATTATTGCATTCCTAATTGGAAATGTATCTTTTTTAGTTGAAAATTTCATTACTTTTACCAATCGCCGATAATTATTGCATTTTGTGTCTTTTGATTTTCACTTTCAATAGCAGCTTTTATTTTTAATAATACATTTTTAATTGGTTCGTTCAATGTTAAAGTAAGAATTATTTAAAGTTTATCTTAAAATTTCATTCTTTTAAATAATATGAACGATTATTAAATTAATAGATATATTGCGAAATCATCAAGTATAATAATATTATTATATAAATTATAATTAGATTTCTTATTAAAACGTAAAGTTATTATAAGCTAAATTGCAGTTAAATAAATTTATTATATTCATGTTTTAATTTTGTTAATGATTTAATGTTGAAAAACTTATTATTTTTAGATTAAAATAAAATAATATCGTATTTTTAATTTAATGTTATCTAATAAAAATTTATTAACTATTTAATAGTGTAGCTATATAAATTCTAAATTTTAATTTACAAATTTAAAATTAAATATAATTTTAATAAAATTCAAATTGGTTCATTCAATGTCACATGAATAATTTTTTAAATTTCATCTTAAATCTAATTTTGTTAAATAATATAAAAGATAATTAAATTAATATATATTGTGAAGTCATTAAGTTTAATAATAATATAATATAAATTAAAATTTAATAATAAAAAATACAATATCAAGGTACGTAAAGATTGGATTTAAATTTTTGAATTTATATTTTTTATTTATATTTTAATTTTGTTTTTAACATAGCTAGAAAGCTTATTAATAAAGTAAATGTAGAGAAATCCAGTTTCATATGTGAATGAGAATATAATGTAAATATTATATTCTCATGTTTTCATGAAAAAAATTGTGTAATGCTTTTTATGTTGTGAAATGATTAATTAATTATGAACTACTTCTACAAAAAATTACATTTTCCGGAATTACTTTAAGAGTTTATTAATAAAGAAACATTTTAGAAATTAAAGATCATTAAAAAAAATGTATTAGCTAAAAATTATTTAAAGGTTTTAGTGAGAATTATAGTTTAATGCTTCTTATTTTGTAAAATGACTAATTGATATAAACTGAATATTTATTTTCGAACATTAAATTGAATAAAGATTAAAATTTATTACCTTAAACTTAAGTAACATAAGTAACAAATCAATAAATTATTTACTTGTTAGTTATATAATGGAACATTGAATATGATTTGCATAATATAAGTCAATTTATTTTTAAAGTACCTCTATTTCAATTAAGTAATTTTCCGAAATTATGCTGAAGTTCTGAGATTAATATTTGCATTCAATTTTGAAAAATATATGTAAAAATGTTTACATTTTTTATCTTAAATTAACATTAAGTCATTAAAAAGTGAAATCTTCATAAATAACATTTAAAATGTTTAAAAAGATGTAAATAAAAAATTATTTCAATGTTTAAATAAAAATTATAGTTTAATGCCTTTTATGTTTCCAACAGATTAATTCTGTATAAGCTGATTCATTTTTTTCACAATATTAATTTACATAAAAATTAAATTTTATTTTTTTAAATTAAGTACATGAACCGAGAATCAACTTGAAATTTGTGTTATTAAATATTTGATATAGTTTGTATAATAATTAAAGTTTATTTTTGTTTAGTATACTCATATTTCAGTAATGTCATTTTCCAAATGCTTCTGATGTTGCGAAATGACTGAACATAATTTTTTAAATTATCTGTACATATGTTTTAAATTTTCTGGAATCAGTTTAAAAGGTTATTACTAATTATAATTTTCGTAAAAATAAAAAGTAAAATGTAGTAGAATGATTTAATGAATATAATTATTGATGCATTTTACGTTATAAACTGATAAATTAATTATTATTAAATGTATACTTTTTTAAGAATATTAAATTACGTAAGGAATACATTAAAACTGCTTTTAATTACTTCGCTTTATTTGATTATTTACTGTAAGGATATGTAATTGAAATTCAGCTAGAATTTCTGTACTCAAAGTTTCTTTCGACTTTAAAATAGATCCATGAAAATCAGTTAAAATTATATAATTTTTTCCAATGTTTGCAACTGTGTGACATAGTTATATGAAATAAAATTGTAAAATTATATATTTATGCATTTCAATTTTTTTTAAATTTATATAAAAGTTTGTTATTGATTTAAATTTAAAGTAACGAACTAAAAAATATATACAAAGTAAAAGTTATCCGAGTATTTCAGTTAAAATAATTGTTTAATGATTTTTATGTTTTGAAATGAACTGTTTAATTTATTATTAGCTGATTAACTTTGTTTAAAATGTTGATTTATATCAAGTTTAAATTTAAATTGTTTTAAATTAAGTAACCTACATTGATTACTGATTGGCCCTATTACAAGTCAGGCACTAATCGGAGGCTAGTCGTATTATTAATTTTGACAAAGTACCCAGTCGGGGAATAATCGGGGACTAGTGGGGCTTTTTGTTGTCAAAATTTCAGTCGGAGTCTGGTCGGTGGTTGGTCAATGGGTAGTCAGGCTTTTTTGTTCACTAATGATTTTTTAAAATTCTAAAACACTAAGAGTATATTTAACAATAATTTTAGACCGTTTTTTGGAAAAAAGATTTATTAATGTTAAATTCATCTCAAAGATACTTAATAAATAATTATTAAGTTAATAATTTTGTACGAAAAACAACTTTTTATAAAAACAACGATCAAAATCTTCCAAAAGACGTGATTTTATTTTTTTGTAGTATTTTTGTAGAAAATTGCGAATTTCTAGGAACAATTATAAGTACCTTTGTATGGAATTTTAAGAAAATCCATATTGGCAAAAATAAATAGAGAAAAAGTTTTTGATTGATCAGTGAAGAGGCGTATACTAGTAGTAAACTATTAAGCACCGTAAAGTTCAGATTTTTCTACCACCTTCATTTGAGTCTTGCGGTTCTGGACTGGTAGCTTTAAGGAAAATCCGCAAGGGCGCGATGTGCCGCCTCTCGCGCAACAGACATGACGCGTCGAGTGTTTAAGAAAGCAGTCCACACGTAACCAAGCATAATTACCTGGAGCAGAGACTAACGTGACCAACATGGCGGTTCCTTCAGAGCGAACCTCTCCATTACTGCGTTACGGCTGAAGTTTTTTTTTTAAATTAATAATCCACAAATTTTGGGGAATTTTAGTCACATAAATTTATGCATTTTTAAGCTTAGGATATGTTTCCTATTAAATCTTGGGTAAATTTGACCACTTATAATATTTCCAAAAAGTTTATCGAGATTTCCGAAAATAATAAGTATTTGGACAAACTTTTAGGGAATGTTCCACAAATTTTGGGGAGTTTGGTTAATATTCCACGCGGATGTATTATCATATGACCCCTACTAGTACCCGATCAGGCCCTGACTAGCCCCTGACTAATCTACCGCTACGCTACTGGTCGGGGGCTAGTCAGATGGCCCGACTAGCCCCCGACTTTAAGTGGGGTCGAATGGTCGGGAACCAGGCTAGTTCCCCATTTGAATTTCTACACGAGCTATTGTGGACCAGCTCGAATTTGGATAAAAACGGAATTTTAAATAAAAGGAAAGTCTCAGTGTAATTAACTGAGGGAAAATCTGTTCTGGTTAGTTAAGAAAGTTCATATGTTTGAATAATGCATAAGGGCTGGATAATACGAACTACTATTGCGCTATAGCTCGGATAAGACGGGTCAACTATTTTTGCTTCAGCCTCGGATAATCGCGAATTCGGATAACGCGGCCTCGGATACGCGAGGTTCTACTGTATTTAGTTTCAAATTAAGTAATGAAATTTTAGCTAATACCTTTTGTATCGAAGTTTATTCTTTCTTTTAAACATTTATTTTTAAATTATATGGATTTTTATGATGATTGTGATAATTATGAAATGAGAAAGCTTCGCTCGCAAGTTTGAGCGCGCGCGCTCGGAAATTTATTCTTTGCATTTGTCATGCTTGAAAAAAAAACTTTATCAAAAAGATCTCTTTTAGATGGCAGTATTTGTATAAGTCTTCATATTCTGAATTGTCTACTTAATTAAGTATAGTCAAATATTAAGTTTCTCAGGCTTTGAGGTACACATTCTCATCGTGACGCTACACAGTGGGGTGAAATCGGAA
Source organism: Belonocnema kinseyi (assembly GCF_010883055.1). Taxonomy (NCBI): domain Eukaryota; kingdom Metazoa; phylum Arthropoda; class Insecta; order Hymenoptera; family Cynipidae; genus Belonocnema; species Belonocnema kinseyi. The sequence continues at coordinate 137,714,709 of NC_046661.1, forward strand.
AACGAGGTTCAAAATGACATTTAGAACGCAATTATGCACCGATTTTAGAATTTTTTTTTTGAAAAATTCAGAACTAAATTTTTCAAAAAATGGTGAGGGTAGATTTTTTATGTTTTTGTTTATTTAATTCTTATTTTAATGCAAACATCGAAAAAAATGTCGATTTTTCTAATTTCATTTTTTATCTTCTAGACAAAATTTTTCTTATACTTCT
>NC_046661.1:137715022-137737427 GCF_010883055.1 Belonocnema kinseyi
TTTATTTCTGAATTTTTCAAAAAAAAAAATTCTAAAATCGGTGCATAATTGCGTTCTAAATGTCATTTTGAACCTCGTTTTCCGATTTCACCCCACTGTGCGCTAGCGCTCCGCGCTCGATTTCCGACAGAGATTTGTAAACAGGTTTTGTTGGATGTTTTCCTCGTAACTTTAGTCGTTTTTCCACACATTTTTTTTATTTTATTTTTTTCAACGTTATTTTTCACGAATAAAACAAAAAGTACGCGTCCTATCAAGACGTTATTTTTTACGAAATTGTAGATCTTTTTTCGGATAACCATTTTTGTTAATTCATGTTTTTTCGTATCCTACATAGTTTGTCCACCAAATGGATTTTTTCATTTTCCATTATTTTTTGTGCAATAAAAATTTGAATTTCCGATTTTTGAAAAAAAATTCAAAAATTGGTTATGATAATCTGGTAGGGCTTTCAAAAAGAAATGTTTTTCTTCTCTTGACTTTTTTTCATATCGTGCATTTTTCAGCTTCAAATTTTGATTTTCGGTTGATTAAAAAAATTTTGAAAACGCTATAACTCTGAGAATGTTTTTTTTAATCGAAAAAAGTGATAAGGATAAATTGTTTGTTCTTTTCAATACTATAAATATTCGTACATAGAATTTTCAAATTTAGAAAAAAGTTGTCTCAAAAATTTTCAAAATGCGCTCACTTTTTGAATTTTAATCAAAAATGGCTGGTTCACGAACTCGTCCTTTTTTTTAGGACCTAGAAAAAGCTTGCCAAAGATGAATTTGATTCGTTCATTTTTTCGAGAGTTATCGTGTTTACGAACGGACAGACAGACAGACGACATCGTGAAAACCTGATTTTCAGAATCAGGGGGTCTCGAAACGTGGATATCCGTTGAAAAAGTGTGATGTCAAATTTTCGACAATTCTAATACTTTCTCAATTATAAATGATGAGAATGTAAAAAAAATTAATTTACAAGTTAATTAATAGATTACAGGTATACAAATGCTACTTCAAATTTAAAGAATATAATTTAAACAATATTTGAGTGTATAAATGAAAATAATTGTTGAATGCATCTTCTTTTGTAAACTGATTAATTATCAAATTAATTATCAAATACAAAAAGCGTTCGCAAAAATACAATTTAAAATTAATATATATTTTATTTTTGCGAACGTTTTTGGATTTTTTTAAATACTGTGAACATTGAAAAAACATGCGTTACCTAGAAATATTTTATGTAAAATTATTGCTATTTTAAATTCAAGAAATAAGCTTCGAAATTTTAAATATTAAAAATAATTTTTGAAACTAGTGTAATCAATTTTCAAATCAATCAACAAACTAATTGTAATCAATAAAATATATTTTTAAAAAATTCTAATTGTTAATATTCGGGAATTTTCCAATTCGGATATTTTATAAATCGGCAATTTTCTGTCGCGAATTTTATTATTCGGGAATTTTCCAATTCGCTAATATTAGAAACTATCCGGAATTTTAATATTCGGGAATTTTATAATTCGGTAATATAAAAAACTGTTAGGAATTTTATTATTCGGGAATTTTGCAATTCGGGAATTTTATAATTCTGAAATTTTACTATTCGAAAATTGTATTATTCGGGAATTTTCCAATTCGGTATTTTTATTTTTCGGCAATTTTATTATTGGTGAATTTTATTTTTCGGCAATTTTCAAATTCGGTTTTTTTATTTTTCGGTAATTTTATTATTCGTGTATTTTATTATTTGGAAATTTTCCAAATCGGTAGTTTTATTTTTCGGTAATTTTATTATTCGTGAATTTAATTATTCGGGAATTTTCTAATTCTGGAATTTTATTTTTCGGGATTTTTCAGTCGTCCCATTTGAAGGAGAATATACACAAAATGTAAACATTATTTGAATGCTACGATGAAAATAATTGTTTCATGTTTTTTTTGTGAACCGATTAATTCATTATCAACTGATTCTACCAAAAGAGACATTTTCTGGAATTAGTTTAAAAGTTTAAGATTAAATAAAATTAAAAAAAATAAAAGTTCAAATTAGAAAAAATATATAAAGTTAAAGTTTTTGGAATGTTTTATAACAGAATTATATTTTAATGGTTTTTCTTTTGTAAAATGGTCAATTGATTATTAGCCAATTAACGTTTTCTAATTATTAAAGTAAATGAAGATGAAATCTTATTTCCTGAAATTTAAGTAACTTAATTTAATTATCGTCTTAAAGGTTACATAATGGAATATTAAATATAACTTGAATATTAAGAGTTAATTTAAATTTGCAGTTATATTATTTCAATTAGATAATTTTTCAAATTATTCTGATGTACTGAAATGTGTATTTCCATTCGATTTTTCGAAACATATGAAAATACATTTGATTTCTTTCTGAAATTAGTATCAAAAGTTACCAATAAAACAAATTTTCAAAAATGAATGTGATATTAAAAGAAAACGTAGAGTACACATTATTTTTATGTTTGAATGAAAACGATTTTTTAATGTTTTTTATGTTATCATTAATCAAAAAATTAATTAATTGTTAGATGACAAATTGTTTCACAACATCGAACTGGATATATAACTTTTTATTATAAATAATTCATTATTATTTATTATTATAGATAACTAGATATTATAACTTTTTCTTCTACCATATTATAATTCCAGGTTTTTTAAGCAGAAAAAAATGCTTTTTTTTTACACATGGGTAATTTTTTTTTTATTTTCAAAGAGATAAGTAAAATAAAATTATTGAAAAAATTCATTTAAAAAATTAGAACAATAGAAGCGTGTTAATTAATTTTGAAAGATTTTGAGATTAAATTTTTTGAAACAGATTTGTAAAAATTTTAAGCATTGAATATTTAATTCTGAAATAATAATTTTAAATTTTGAAGATTTCAAAATTGTTTGAAAAAAATATGGAAAATTTTAATACAATTATTTCCATTTTCTGGGATTTAATTCAAATTTAGGTAAACTTAATTTTTGAGGGCATCAACTTTTCAAATTATTTCATAAAATTTTAAAAGAGGGTTTACAAGCCTTTAAAGTAACACGTGCCAAAATATATAATTTTAGAATAAATTTGAGTAAATTTAAGAGATATTTAGAATTTTTTGAACGATTTAAAAAACAATGAAAATTTATAAGATATTTTAAAACTTTTGTAAAAATTCAGGATAATGACATAAATTCTTTAGGTTGCAAAAACAATTTCTTTAGATTTTTTAATTTGAAAAATGATCTTTAGGAGAAAATTCAAAAAAGATTTTGAAACATCAAATGTTTCCTTAAATTTCGAGAAAGAGTAAAAAATTTTAAAGCAAAATGTGTCAATTTCGTAACATTCAAAAATAAAAAATAACTTAAACTATAAAATTCTATAAATATTGCGAAGATTTAAGGAAAATAAAGAAGATTTTTAAACTGCAGAAGACTTAAAAAATGCAGATTTATGTGAAAGTTTTTAAACAAAAAGAAAGTTTTTTAGATTTTAAATAACTTTTTAAAATTTCAAGTAAAATTCCAGTCACATGAAAATATTTTTAAAAATTTAAGAAGTATTGTGTAGATATTTAATTTTAACAGAGCTCGAACTTTTCCTATTATTTTGTAAAATCCCGTAAAATATATATTTTTTTTAATCTAGATTTTTTGTTGGCGAATATGAAATATTCAGAAATATTTTATAATTTTCTTCAAATTCGTAAGAAATTTTTGAAGATTTTGAGGTAAATTTTTTACATTTTAAATTATTTTTCAAAATTAAAAAAAAATGGATTCATTTAAAAATATTTCTAGGAATTCAAGAGGCTTTGCATAGATTAAGAATATTTTGAACCTTGGAAGCATATCCGAAAATTTATGGAATATTTATTATTTCTTCTGAAATTATAAAAGGCCTAAATATCTTTTGAAAAGACTAAAATTTTTACTAATTATCTCATAAAAATGATCAAACTTATATAATTCTAAAAAAACTGCTGATAATTCTTTTTTCTTTGTAAATAATTTGAAAATGCGTGTAACTCAAAAAATACCAAAAAGTATTCTTGTGTTTCTTTAAAATATTTGTAAATTTATTTCTATACCGTTTTTCACCCCAAAAATCCATTTTTATTCACAAAACGTCTATTAAGTTTTTTAAACTAATACAAAAAAAATGTTACGTAACTGAAGTTAGGGTGTTTTTTAAACAATTTTTAAATCTTCAAAATTTAAAATTATTATTTCAGAATGAAATATTAACTGCTTAAAATCTTTACATATCTGTTTCAAAACATTTAATCTTAAAATCTTCCAAAATTATTAACATGCTTCTATTGTTTTAATTTTTAAATGAGTTTTTTCAATAATTTTATTTTACTTTTCTCTTTGAAAATAAAAAGAAAATATTACCCATGTGTAAAAAAAGAAAACATTTTTTTCTGCTTAAAAACTCTGGAATTATAATATGTTAGCAAAAAAAGTTATAATATCTAGTTATCTACAATAATAAATAATAATAAATTATCTAGAATAAAAATTTATATATCTAGTTCGATGTTGTGAAACAATTTGTCATCTAACACTTAATTGATTTTTTTGATTAAACTATTCGGTTGAATTCAAGGTTTTTTGTTCATTTTTTGGTTGAAAATTAATTATTTATAGAAAACTAAACTATTTAGTTTGCGGTGAAAAATTGATCTATTTTATTTAAAATTGTTTTTTGTTGCCAATTAAAGTTTTTGTTGGAGATTCGTATTTTTGATTTGTAAAATTTAACTTGTTTATAAAAAATTCGTCTTGTCTGGAAAATATTTTATAAAACTTTTGTTTAAAAATAAATTAACTGTCAAAATAGAATTGAGGGAACAATGTTCCAGTGTTCCATTCTGACAAGTTGACGTCTCATTTTAATTATGATGGCTTTCATTTCCCCAGAGAGCACATATATTCTCTAAAGTTTGGGATTTTGCGACTGCCTTCGGCATTTAGTCGAACTCTAAAATTAATTCGAGAGCATACCAAGGAAGGCGTTAATATCTCGAGTTCAAATATCAAGTCCCGAAACTAAATCCAAACTTGGAGAGTCTTCCAAGGGCATAAATTCAATCGTGGTTGAGATTTAGGGTTAATTATTCAAATTTCAAGACAAGCCTCATTTTTGGTGGTTGATTGAAATTTTTAATTTTAATTTTGAATCAAATTAATTTGGTTATTATATTAAACTCAATTAAAAACGCTTCAAATCCCTGAAATTGAAAATAAAATATTTCATTTAAAAAAAAAAAACATAAATTTTGAACCAAATTGATTAATTTTCTACCGAAAAAGTCGAATTTTGCACAAAACACATTAATTTTGATGCGAAAAGTGGAATTTTTAAATAAGAAAGATAAAATAAAAAAAAACAGAATAATTTTAAAAAAAATTAATTGTGAATGAAATCGTTGAATTTTTTCTTAAATATTAATTTTTTAATAAAATGATTTATTTACTACCATAATAGACGAATTTTCAACAAAACAGATACATTTTTAACCTAAAAATTCAGATTAAAAAAATATATAAATTGTTAATAAAATACATTGATTTCAACCAAATAGTTGAATTTTCAACTAAAAAGATTAATTTACAATAGAAATGGAATAATAACTTTTTTATCGAAAATTAAACTTAAAAAATGCATGAATTTTTAAGCAATTAGTTGAAAATTAAAATGAAAAATATAAATTTTTTACTAAACAGATTAACTTTAAACAAAAAAAAATTAATTGGCAATTCAATAGTTGAATTTTCTACTGAAACATGATTTTTTGTAGAAAGAAATTAATCTTCTACTGAAAAAGACGAATTGTTAAGTAAATAAATAAATTTTCTACCGAGTAGTAGAGTTTTCAACTGAAATAGTTCAATTTTCACCCAAATTCTTGAATTTTTAACTAAAATTTTTTTCCATTCAAGAATGGAACAGTTCAATTTTCAGTGAAAAGAAATGCATTTTTCACAAAAAGAAAATTCGATTATTAACCCCGTAGTGAATTTTATACAAAAAAGACGAAATTTTTAAGGAAATAGAATAATTTTCAACTAAACAGTTGAATTTTCAAACTAAAAAAGATTAATTTAGAATCAAAAATGAAATATTTATATTAGAGTTAACGAAATTAATTTTTAACCGAAAAAGTTAATTTCGATCAAAAAGATGAATTTTCAACCAAATAGTTGAATTTTCAAATAAAAAAGATAAATTTTCAACAAAACTGATTAGTTTTAAACAACAAAACTCAATTGTTAATTAAATAGTTGAATTTTTCTACTAAACGCATAAACTTTTAAACAAAAAGTTTCATTACAACCAAAAAAGACGAATTTTCAAAAACAAGGCAGATTAATTTTTAACAAAAATATTCAATTTTGCTAAAAAAAAAATTTTTCAACAAAAATCTTAAATTTTCAACGAAGGATATAAATTTTTAATTAAAAATGAAATAATGATATTTTTAGTTAAGGAATTTAATTTTTAATATAAAAACTAATATTCAACTGGTTTTCAATTATTTAATTTTTGTTAGAAATTTATATTTTTAGGTTGAAAATTCATGTTTTTAGTTAAAACTTCGTCTTTTTTCTTTGTCAAAAATTTATCTATTTTGGTTGAAAATTATTATTTAAACTAAAAATTTAACTGTTTCTTTTCTCATTGCAAATTTATCTTTCATAGCCAAAATCCCTTTTTTTATTGAAAATTAATTTATTTTGTTAAACATTTTTCTTTTTTAACAGAAAACAAAAGTCTTCTTGCTTAAAAACTTATCTTTTTGTTTGAAAATTCGTTCTTTCCTTTTCGCTGAAAATTATTTTCTTTATAAGAAAATTTAATTTAATTTTTTATTTTAAATAGCTTTTTTAAAGTTTTTTGTTAAAAATTTGACTTTTTGAGTTGAAAATTAATCCCCTGGCTTAAGATTAATTTTTTAAAATCAAAAATCGTCTTTTTTGGTAGAAAATTAATCTTCTTATTTAAAATTTTATATTTGCGGTTAAAAATTTAACTATTTTGGTTCAAAATTCAAACATTTTGTTAAAATAAATTTTTTATAGATAGAAACATGATATATTTTCATTGAAAATAATTCTTTTTGATCGAAAATTTAACTATTTAATTTTTTCAGCTAAGAGTTTTATTATTTTGTAGGAACTTCATGTATTAATTTTTTTAAAAAGATAAATAGTATTTTTTGTTGAAAGTAATTTTTTTAATATGAAATCTTAGCTATTCGTTTTTGATTTTTAATTAATCTTTTTTCTAGTCACTCATTTCCATTATTTTCCTTTTAAGAATGACTAATCTCTATCACATTACTTTCTTCATTAAATTTTTCCCATTTCAATATCATTAAATATTTATTATAGCATAAAAGGTGCGCCATCCTTTTGGGCTCCTTTGGAATAATTTATCATGTGGGGTACCTTTGAAAAAATTTATTATTTTGAATTGCTGTGGAACAATTCATCATTTTTAGTTCCTTTAGAACAATTGATCATTTTGGGTTTCCTTGAAACAATTGATCGTTTTGGGTTGCTTTGGAATAACTTATCATTTTGGGCATTTTAAAAAAAAAATTACAATTTTGGGTTCCTTTGGAACCATTCATCATTTTGGGTTACTTTGGGACAATTTATCATTTTGGTTTCCTTTGAAACATTCCCTAATTTTTGCTTCCTTTGGAACCATTTATCATTTTAGGTTCCTTTGAAACAATTTATTATTATGAATTGCTGTGGTACAATTGATCATTTTGGGTACCTTTAGAACAATTTATAATTTTTGGTTCCTTTTTAACCATTTATCATTTTGGGTTCCTTTGGAATAATTTATTATGTTGGGTTCCTTTGGAACAGTTTTTTATTTTGAATTGCTTTGAAACAATTGATCATTTTGGGTTCCTTTGAAACAATTTATAATTTTGGGTTACTTTCAAACCAATTACCATTTTCGGGGCTTTTGCAATAATTTATCATGTGGGGTTCCTTTGAAACAATTTATTATTTTGAATTGCTTTGGAACAATTTATCATTTTGGGCTCCCTTGGAACAATTGATCATTTTGGGTTACTTTGGAACAATTTATAATTTTGGTTTCCTTTAGAACAATTTATAATTTTGGGTTTCTTTGGGACAATTTATCATTTTGGGTTCCTTTGAAACATTTTCTAATTTTTTGTTCCTTTGGAAGCATTTATCATTTTGGGTTCCTTTGGAACAATTTATTATTTTGAATTGCTGTGGACCAATTGACCATTTTGGGTACCTTTAGAACAATTGATAATGTTGGGTTCCTTTGGGACAATTTATCATTTTGGGCTCCTTTGGAACAATTGATCATTTTGGGTTACTTTGGAACAATTTATAATTTTGGTTTCCTTTAGAACAATTTATAATTTTGGGTTTCTTTGGGATGATTTATCATTTTGGGTTCCTTTGAAACATTTTCTAATTTTTTGTTCCTTTGGAAGCATTTATCATTTTGGGTTCCTTTGGAACAATTTATTATTTTGAATTGCTGTGGACCAATTGACCATTTTGGGTACCTTTAGAACAATTGATAATGTTGGGTTCCTTTGGGACAATTTATCATTTTGGGTTCCTTTAAAACAATTTATAATTCTGGGTTAGTTTGGAACCAATTACCATCGTGGGTTCCTTTGGAATAATTTATCATGTGGGGTTCCTTTGAAATAATTTATTCTTTTAAATAGCTTTGGAACAATTTATCATTTTGGGTTCCCTTGGAATAATTGAGCGTTTCGGGTTACTTTGGAACATCTTATCATTTTGTGTTTTTTTTTTTAATTTATAATTTTTGGTTCCTTCGGAACCATTGATCATCTTGGGTTCCTTTGGAATAATTTAACATGTTGGGTTCCATTGGAACAATTTATTTTTTGAATTGCTGTGGAACAATTTATCATTTTGGGCTCCTTGGGACAATTGAGCGTTTTACTTTGGAACAACTTATCATTTTGAGTATTTTTATTTATAATTTTTGGTTCCTTTGGAACCATGGATCATTTTTGGTTCCTTTGGAATGATTTATCATGTGGGGTTCCTTTGGAACAATTTTTCATTTTGGATTCTTTTGAAACAATTTATAACTGTGGGTTCCTTTGGAACAATTTATAATTTTGGGTTCCTTTGGAACAATTCAGCATTATGAAAGCATGACGTTTTTTCGGACACAGATCGCAGTCACAGGAACTTTTCTAAGAATCCTGTAATATAAGCAAAAGTATTCCGAAAGCTGTAAGCTTACAAATAATGAATAATTCATTTTGAGGAGTATGATTTTAGGCAGAAGTCTTACTCCAAGTAGCACTCCATTGATTTTCTGCATATTGTTCTCGCGAAACATCACCGAGATACATGAAATTCTCGTTTTACTCTCAGCAAACTAGGAATTTCAGAAACTCCATAACCATAAGTCACTCCTCCCATAAATGTTATCCTCTGGGATTAGAGTACGGTCTGAACTTCAATTCAACAATTATTTGCTTTTCTCCTGTTTCATTCTCTTTAAATCTGCATTCTCCTTTTTATGTATACAATACTAGCATTTGATGTACGTAAACGATTTAAAATGAATTAAAATAAATTGTTATAGACCGTGAATCGGGTAAATTAAAAAAAAAACTTTAGTGACGGTTCATAACATCCCTTAACAGCAGCCAATAACAGGCCTTAGGAACGATGAAAACATTTCCTGGAAACGGTAAATAACGGAAAATAACACTCAGCAACGATCAGTAGAAGTTTCTAGAAATGGACAATAACAACCTTCAGTAAGGATCAATAACATCTCCTAGCAAAGAGTTCAAAACGAACCTTAGAAACGGTTAATAACATCCTCTAGCAATAGTTGATAACAAATCTTAGTAACGGTTAATTAAATCTTCTAGTAACCGTCAGTACATAACCTTAGCAATAATCAATAACAACCCTTAGAATTGATAAATACAACTCCCCAGAAATAGCCAAAATCAATCCTTAAGAACGGCTAATAACAATTTCTAAAAATGGGCAATAACAAACTTTAGCAAGGTTAATAACATCATCCATGAATGGTTAATAACAACCTGTAGCATCGGCCAATAGCAGGCCTTAGCCAAGATAAAGAGCATTCCCTGGAGACAGTCAATAACGAAAAATAACATTTAGCAACGATCAGTACGAGTTCCTAGAAACGGACAATAAAAAACCTTCAGCAAAGGTTAATAACATCTTTTAGCAACAGTTAATAACAATTCTTAGTAAAAATCAATAATAACATCTAGCAACGGTTAATGCCAAATCTTGGCAAGAGTCGCCAACATCCTCTAGCAACCGTCAGTACATAACCTTAGCAACAGTTCATAACAATCATTATAAATTATAATTACAAGTCCCTATAAATAGTCAAGAACAGCCCTTAGTAACGGATAATAACATTTTCTACGAACCGACAGTATCTTACTTTAGTAAGGGTCAATAGCATCATCGAATAGTGATTTAAACCAACCAGTAGCAGCGACCAATAGCAGGCCTTAGCAAAGATGAAGAATATTCCTTGGAGACGATCAATAACGGAAAATAACATTCAGAAACTATCAGTACAAGTTACTAGAAACGGACAATAACAACCTTCAGTAAGGGTCAATAACCTTTTCTAGCAATTAACATCTACTATTAACATCTACTAGCAAACAGAAAATAACAAGTCTTAGTCACGGTCAATAACATCATCTATCAATGGTTAATAACAGCCTGTAACAACTTTCACTAACATTTAATAGCAAGGCTAAATAAAAAACCTTAGGAGCAGTCAATAAAATTCCTTAGAAATAATGAATAAAATTCCCTCGAAATGATTAAGAACATCCTTTGAAACTGTTGATGGCATCCCCTAACATCAGTCAATAACAGGCCTTAGTAAGAATGAATAAAATTCCCTGAAAACGTTCAATAACGTAAAATAACACTTAGCAAGGATCACTACAAGATCAGTACAGCGGATAATAACAGCCCTTAGGGAAAGTCAATAACATCTTCTAGCAACATTTGATAACAAACACTAGTAACGGTCGATAACATTATCTACTATCGGTTCATAGAAAATCTTGGCAACGGTCACTAACATCCTGTTGCAACCGTCAGTACAGAAAGTTTACAACAGACAATGACAACCCTTAGCAATTATAAAAACAACCCTAATAGAAATGCCCAAGAACAACTCTTAGCAACGGCTAATAACATTTCCTAGCAACGGATAATGAAAAACTTTAGCAACGGTTAATAACTTCACTTATCAGTGGTTAATAACAATACGTAGCAACTGCGACTAACATGTACCAGAAAGGACCAGTAAAATTTTTTAGCAGCAGTCAAGAACAACCGTTAGAAATGATAAATGCAACTCTTTTGAAATAGTGAAGAACAACTCTTAGCAACGGCTGATAACATTGCCTAGCAAAGGTCAATAAAATACTTCAGCAATGGTCAATAACATTCTCTATCGATGGTTAATAACAACCTTTAGCAACTGCCACAAACATCCACTAGCAAGGTTCAGTACAAAATTTTAGCAACAGTCAATACCAAATCAGTACCCAGCCAACAGACAAAGAATCAACCCTTAGAGATGATAAATACAACTTCCTAGCAATGGTCAATCACAACCTTTAGCAAAGGTTAGCATCAACTCTTAACAACGCTCGATAACATCCTCTAGAAACAGTCAATAGCAATCCTTCGCAAAAAATAATAAAAGCATTTAGCAAAGATCAATACAACTCCCTAGAAACGGGCAATAACAAATCTTAGCCATTGTCAATAACATCATCTAGCAACGGCTAGTAAGAAACCTCAGCAACAATCAATAACAACCCTTAGCATACAGCTACCTAGAAACGGCCAAGAACAACCCTCATCAACGGTTACAAAAATTGCCTAGCAACGGACAGTAACAAACTTAGAAACGGACAATAACAAACCTTAGAAACAGTCAATAACAACCCTAAGAAATGATAAAGTAACTCCCTAAAATTGGTCAAGAACAATTCCTAGCAACGGCTAATAACATTCTCTAGAAACCGTCAAGAATACTCCTTATAAAAAGGAAATGACATGTCCTAATAATGGTAAATAACAGTTTTAACAACGATATGTACAATTTTCTAGCAATGGTCAATCACAACCTTTAGCAATGTTGAAAATTAACCATAAACAATGCTCAATAACATCTTATAGAAACAGTCAATAGCAAATATTGTTAACGGATAATAACATCTGCTGGAACGTAAAATAATAATATTTAGTAACATTCAATACAAATTTTTAGCAAGATAAAACAATAACCCTTAGAAAAGGTAAATAATATCTTATAGAAACGACTAGTAAAAAAACCTTAGCAACAGTCAATAACAATCCTGAGCAACAGTCAATATAACTCCCCAGCATTGAAGAATAACAGCACTTAGCAAAAATCAGGAGAACTTTCCAGCAATGGAAAATAACAACTGTTAATACAGTTCTCCAGCAATTAATAATAATATCCCTCAGAAATGGTTAATAACATCCCCTAGCAATTGACAATAACATCCTTTAGAAAACTGTTCATTTTCCCAGAATTTGAAAATAACAACACTTAGCAACACTAATTAGAACTCCCCAGCAATGGAAAATAACCCATAGCAACAGTCAATACAACTCCAGAGCAATAAATAATAAATATCATTAAACAAGGTTAATAACATCCCCTAGCAACAGGAAATAAAAACCCATAGCAACGGAAAATAACAATCTTTAGCATCGAAAAATAAAACTCCAACACAACCCTTAGCAGCAATCAATGCAATTCAAATATTTTTGTTTGAAACTTTTATTTATTGGTATTATTAATTTAATTAAATAAACTTTAAAGTATTCACCAAAGATTTAATAAAAATTAATTCAATAAGAATGACAAAATATATAAATGAAGTAACTAATTTCCATTGAAAAACAATGTTTAAATTTGTGAAAATATTTCATTTTTTTATCTGTCACAATATTTAAATTATATTGTAAAAATATGATGTGAAAAATTTTGAATTTAAAGATTGAGCTTTGAGACATCAAGTAAATAATTTAATCGCATTATCAATTTAAATACTAAAATGTCTTAAATAATTATTTTAAATATTATTTTCTATATATCATTAATTAAATTTTTTTTAAAAATCATTCTTTAATTTTGAATAAAATTAATAGTCTTTTTGAGTTTAAAGATATTTAATAAAAAAAGGTATTTAAAGTTTCAGCAAAAATAAAAATTCTAAAGCAGATGTATTTGCGTGCTTTTGTTTAATTCACTTTTATAAGTATAGTCTGTAGACTAAGTATATTTGGCTTTCGGAAAAGTTAGGGATCGTGCTTAAAACTTTACTTAAGCTTCCAGCGGGAACTTTGCTTTTCGTTTAGTTGAAAATTGAAGATAAAAAATAGCTTTGAATGTTTAAATTATTCTCTATAGAATTTTTGTTATTGAAATAAGTTAAAATGTAGCTTCAAAGCTCTGGAAAATAAAAAAAAGTCCAACGATTTTTGGACTTTGTGTACCCATTCAATTGAAGAAAAATAAAAATGGGGAAGGAAAAAGAAGGCAATATTCAAATGCTCTTCCTTTTTTTTTTATCTTTTTTCTTTTATTCTTATTTTTTTTAATTCAAAAATCTTAAAATCAACAAAAAATAAAAAGAAGCATTTTTTAATTTTTTAATTTAGTATTCATTTAATAGTGTTTAAATTGTTACAATGGAATAAAAAATTTTTATTTTATTTAAATGGACAAAAATTGAGAAAGTTTAAAAAATAATTTATAATTTTACATGATTTCGAAAAAGGTGTAATATAATATAGATTTTTGAACATTTCGAAATTATATCTTGTAGGTTTTTAAGGATTTTGAAAGGTTTCGAAAAGTTAAAAAGCTTTTATGAACATGTCTGGGAAAATATCAAATTATTTTAGTATTTTGAAAACTTTATTTTTTGTTAATTTAGAAAGATTTCTTTAAGATTTTATAAATAATTCGAGCGTGTTCAAAAGATTTTTAAAAATTCACCAAGATGATGTTTGGTTGAAAAGAAGTTTGTTTTCGTTTAGAATTTAACTTTTTTTTAAATTCGTCTTTTTTGGATGAATTCAACTGATTTTGACTTTTTTTTATTAAATTGTTTTTTGATTGAAACATCAGCTATCACATTTTTCTTTGAGAATTTATATTTTTTTGTAGAAAATTAGTCTATTTAGAGAAAAAAAGTTTCGTTGTTAAAAATTCATATTTTCAGGTTAAAAAATGTTAATATTTTTTAGAAAATTCGTTTTTTTTTTTTGTAGAAAATTAATATTGTTGTTATAAAATTAATTTTTTCGTGGAAAATTACTATTTTATGGGCGAATTCAACTGATTTTGAATTTTTTAATTAAAATAATTTTTTTACTGAACTACCAACTTTTACATTGTTCGTTAAGAATTGGACTTTTTTGGTTAAAGTCTCAGTTGCTTCGTTAAAAGTAAAACTATTTTATTAAAAATTCATTTTTTTGGTTGAAGATTCATCAATTTGGTTGGAAATTCATATTTTTGGTTAAAAATTTGTTTTATTTAATTTTTTAATGAAAATTTAACTGTTTTATTTATTATTATTAATTTATATTTTTCTATTCGACATTTGACTGTTTTTTTTTTAATTTATGTATTTTGTTAAAAATTCGTCTTTTGTAAATAGAAGATTAATCTTCTTCTTAAAAATGTCATCTTTTTACTTGAAAATTATTATTTTTTGTTTTTTGTCTCGTTAATATTTTTTTTTATCAAAAATAACTTCTTTAACTGAAAATTTATCGATTTCATTTTTAATTGAAAATTGATCATTTTTAGTCAAAAATTCATCACTGATTGAAAATTGAAAATTTTTGTTAAAAATTTGTTTGATGAAAATTTAACTATTTTATTTTTTATTGTAAATTTGTTTGTTTTTTTTCGTCGAAATTTGGCTATTTAAGTCTAATGGCGTGTATTTTCTCAAAAATTCATCTTCTTTAATAAAAAATTAATCTTCGTGTTTTTTGTTTGTTTAAAACTAATTTCTTTGAGTGAAATTTCACTTATCTAATTTTTAGTTAAAAATTTATATTTATTTGTTGATAAGTTATCACTTTGGTTGAAAATTTGTTTTTGTATTTTTAGAATCTTTTTTCTTGTAGAAAATTTATGTTTTTGATGTTAGAAAATTCGTATTTTTTATTAAAAATTCTTTTTTTTTCATTAAAATTAATGTGTTTAACTGAAAATTCATCAAATCCCTTTTTATTTTAAAATTTATTATTTTTAGTTAAAAATTCATAACTATGGTCAAAAAACGTTGTTTTTTGTTAAAAATTAATTTTTAGCTGCAAAATTTGTCAATCTAATTTTTGGTGAAAATTTGTCTTTCCTAGTTCACAATGCATGTACTTTGTTGAAATTTGGGCTTCTTTGACAGAAAATTAATCTTCTTACTTAAATATTTAACTATTTTGTTGGAATTTTTTGTTGTTGTCAAAAATCAATTTTTTGTCACTGAAAATTTAATTATTTAATTTTTTATTGTGAATTTATATTTTTTAGTAAAAATTCGAGTATTTGGATTTAGGTTAACTTTTGCATTGAAAATTTATTATTTAGTGTTAAAAATGTAACTATTTTATAAAAAATTCGTTTCCTTTAATTAAAAGTTCATCTTATTTGGTTAAAAATGCTACTAGTTGAAAATGATTCCATTTTCGTTGAGGATTTACATATTTTCTTAAAAAATCGTTATTCTTAGTAAAATTCAACTGTTTTTTATTTAAAATTAAAGTGTTTGATTTTGAAATATTATATAAATAAGATTTGAAATATTGCATGGAATATAAACCTGGAAAATAAATAATCAAATAAACTTAAGAAATTTTTATTTGAAACTTTTTTAAATGTTAGTGAAAAATATTTTTAAAAAACCGAAAGAAAAACAGGAATGAATTTAGAAGGATACCTTCTTCTTCCCCCCCTCTCTCTCTCTTTCCATTTTTTTCTTTTTAGATATTTAAAAGTGCTTTCAAATTTGATCATTTAATTCTTTTTTTTTTATTTAAAAGAATTTTTCAGTAAACTTGAATATTAAAAAATCTAAATTTTGATTTACACCGATTTAATTTTAATAAATATTAATAATTTTTAAGAAATTATAATAAATTTTGAATAAATTTAAATAAATTTTTAATTGAATTTTTGCAGGCGAGAGAAGTATGACCAGTCCATTGAGAAGAGAAGTGGATCGAGGTGGAGGCGATTTGAGACAAATCCAAAGAGTCCGAGAATGCATCGAACTTTTACATAAGCGGGTGAGTGCTGAACAAACAATTTTAGAGACTGAAATGGATCTTGCGGTTGGCTTGGACAAATCTTCCCATTTTAAAATTAAAATAAAAAAATAAAAAATAATATATTTTTTTAATAAAACTTAAGGTAGTTTAAGAATCGTTTCTTTACCCACCCAAAACGATTTTAAACTAGCTTTATCTCGATTTTGCCAATATCAATTCAAATTTGACATTACTATTATTTAAAAAAAAATAATTTTCATTCCCAAAAAACGATTTTTTAAAATATTAGTTGAATTTTCAACCAATAAAGTGGATTTGGAACTAAGCGGTTCAAAATTCAATTAAGTTGTCGAATTTTAAACCAAGAAAGAAGAATTTGTAACTATCTGCAACTATATAAAATTTCAATTGAATGGCGGAATTTTTTATTAAAAAAGATCCATTTTCGACCAAAAATGAAATAGTTAAGTTTTCAATTACCAAATTAATTTTTCAACCAAAAGAAAATGGAATTTTTAACAAAAAAGTTAAATTTTCAACCAAAAAGATATATTTTCAACTAAAAGTCTAACAAAAAATGCATTTTTTAAAGTAGTTAAATTTTTAAGTAATGAGTTAATTTTTTTACCTAAAAAGAAGAATTTTCAATCAAGTTTAAAAATTCTCAAACAGAAAGTAAAATTTTATATTGTCAAAAAAATAATTTTCAATTCAAAAAAATTAATTTTCAACACAAAAAAAGCATTTTTAACAAAGTAGTTCAATTTTCAACCAAAGAGATAAATTTTGTATTAAAATTATAAATTTTCAATAAAAAAAATACGTTTTTAACAAAGCAGGTAAATTTCTAACTCCCTATTTAATTTTTTTACCAACAAAGACGAATTTTTAACCAAATTTAAGAATCCTTAAGCAAAAAATGCAATTTTCAATCAAAGAAAAATACTGTTCTACTCAAAAAACGAATTTTTAAGCGAATTCGAAAATTCTCAAACCAAACGTTAAATTTTTAATTTAAAAAATTCAATTAAAAAACGGATGGTTAGCAAAATTCACGAATTCAATCAAAAATTTAAATTTTCGATTAAAAGAAAATATAGTTTTCAATTCAAAAAACGAATTTTAACTAAAATTCAAGACTTGTTAAAAACGTTATATTTTTAAATAAACAAATTTATTTTCAACCCGAAAAAAGAAATTTTCAACAAAATAGTTCAATTTTCAACTAAACAGATGAACTTTCAATTAAAATTATAAATCGACAACCAAATAATTAATTTTCAACAAAGTTGTTTGATTTATAAGTCGTTAATTTTTTCACAGAAAAAGATGAATTTTCAAAGAATTTTTAAAAAACTCAAACAAAAATTCAAATTTTTAATTGAAATAGATTAATTTTTAAGAATTGTCAAACAAAACGTTAAATTGTCGATTAAAAAATCTATTTTTAACTTAAATAAAACGAAGTTTTTACAAAATAGTTAAATTTTCAACGAAACAGATGAATTTTCAATTGAAATTATGAACCTTCAACCAAAAAATTCATTTTCAACTAAGTAATTAAGTTAGAAGTCATTAGTTAATTTTTTTATTAGAAAAGGTGAATTTTCAATCAAATTGAAGAATTCTCAACGAAAAATTTGAATTTGAACTTTTTAATTAAAATAAAATAAAATTTTCTATCAAAACGGGAATAATTTAATTTTTTAATATCAAAGTAATTTTTTCAGAGAAAAAAAAGTAATTCGTAACGAAACATTTACATTTTTAACAATAAATATGAATTTTCAACTAATATTTTGAATCGTAAACAAAAAAATGTATTTTTAGCAAAGTAATTTAACTTTTATCCCGTTAGTTAATTTTTTTTACGAAAAAAGAAGAATTTTCAACAAAATTAAAGAATTCTCAACCAAAAAGTTGAATTTTCAACAAAAATAAATTAATTTTAAACAAAAAAAAAACGAATTTTTAACTAATCGAATTTTTAACTATAAAATATTTATTTTCAACCGAAAAAAAGAAAAGAATTTTGAAAAAAATTCCCGAATTGGAAAATTCCCGAATAATAAAATTCACGAGTAATAAAATTCTTAAAATTGTTTATTTTCCCGAAACGGAAAATTCTAAATTGAAGTATATTCGAATAATAAAATTGCCGACCGCTTATAATTTCCCTGAATTTGAAAATTTCCGAGGGACGACTGAAAAATTCCGAAAAATAAGATTCCCGACACTATACAATTCCCAAATTGGAAAACTCACGAATAATAGGATTCCTGAAATTATAAAATTTCCAAAACAGTAAAATTCCGAATTGGAAAATTTCCAAATAATTAAATTCCCAACTATAATATTACCGAATTGCCAAATTATAGAATATCCGAACTAGAAAATCCTCGAATTTAAACAATTGAAATAACCTTTTTTTATAAATAGTATTTACTTATTAAAAATATTTTGAAATTATTGTTCCGGAAAAATGTAGGGAGAATTTTCTTTTTTTTTTGTTTAAGGTCCACTTTTTTTGAAATTATTTTTCATACCATTTTTATACAATTATTATTATTTTAAATTTAAAAGATGATTCAAAAACTTGAAGCCAAAAAAAATGATTTGATAAAAACATTTTATTATTGTATTTTTAATAAATAAATAAATAATATTGATTAAAAAATGATTTTTTCAATTGTTTAAATTTGGGAGTTTTCTAGCTTTTCTGTCGTCCTAATTTTTAATATTTCTAACTGAAAATTATTTCAAAATGATATAATTTTCAATGTATTTATATTTTTCAACGAGAAATACTTGACCTGTTTAATAAATTGATACAGAGGTCTGAATTTTCAACGATTTTAACCGTTTCCACAATTTCAATGAAATTCCCCATTCGCTTAAGCGGATTTCAGAGAGAAGAGTATATAATTGTACATTATCGAAACCCGATGTAACAATAAGCCCTTATTCGGTACAAAAGCGGCACTCGGTTGAGATCCTAATTACATTTTGGACATTTACTACCTCGGAAGGCAATAATAAAGCCCCACAAACTAGAAACCAACGCTTCTCGCATCCAGACATGTAACTTTTGGCTCCGGGCTTCAAATAAATTATAAAGGGGATTCCAGATTTCTGTAAATATATGTATATTTTCAATGAAGCAATTTAATTAAATCGATTTTTCATTTAAATAACCAGAATTTGCGTGCGGAAAAATTTATTGCATTGTAATACAATTTTCTTATGCGAACTACGAATCCAATTATAAACCGCAGTAATCCTTTTCCAATCCAGATTACAAGTGGATTACTGCAAATTGAAATTGGACAGTAATCCACTTTCATTCCATTCGAAATGGGAGTAATCAATTTCTAATCCACAGTAATCCATTTCTAACCCGCAGTAATCAATTTATAATTCAGAGTAATCCACTTGTAATCCACTATACTCCACTTGTAATCCATAATAATCCACTTGCAATCCATTGTAAACGGGGTAGCCCAGCTCTAATCCAGAATAATCCATTAACAAGCAAGACAAAAATGCAGATAAAATCTGGATTAATCCACTTGTAATCCATTCAAAACGGGATTAACCCATATCTAGCCCAGCGTAATCTACTTGTGGAACAGAGCAATGAAGGTACTAACTAATGTAATCCATTTCTAATCCAGATAAACCAATTGTAATCAGAAATAATCCACTTTCAATTGGCAGTAATCCACTTTTAATTCATTCTAGACTTTATTAGTTCAGTTCTAATCGAGAGTGATCCACTGGTGAGGCAGATCAATTCGGCTATAAACTAGAGTAACTCATTTCTAAACCAGCGAAAACCACTTGTAATAGAAGTAATCCACTTTTAATTGACAGTAATCCACTTTTATTCCTTTCTAAATGGGAGTAATCAATTTCTAATAGAGTGTAATCCATTTCTAATCCGGAGTATCAATTTCTAATTCAGAGTAATCTACTTGTAATCCATTATAATCCACTTGTAATCCATTATAAATGGAGGCGTAATCTACTTGTGAAACAGAGCAATGAAGGTACTATCTAATGTAATCCATCGCTAATCCAGATAAACCAATTGTAATCAGAAGTAATCCACTTTCAATTGGCAGTAATCCACTTTTAATGCATTCTAAACTGTATTAGTTAAATTCTAATCGATAGTAATTCACTGATAAGTCAGAGCATTCCAGCTCTAATAAACTTGAGTTATCCAATTCTAATCCAGAGTAAACTACTTTTAATCAGAAGTAATCCACTCTTAATCCATTCTAAACAGGATTAACCCATATCTAGCCTAGCGTAATCAACTTGTGCGACAGAGAAATCAAGGTATTAACTAGTATAATAAGCAAGACAAAAATCTGGGTAAAAATCTAACTAATCCACTTGTAATCCATTATAAGCGACATTAACCTATATCTAGTCCAGCGTAATCCACTTGTGTGACAGAGCAATAAAGGTATTAACTAGTGTAATCCATTTCTAATCCCGAGCAAACCAATTGTAATCAGCAGTAATCCACTTTCAATCGACAATAATCCACTTTTAATCTATACAAAACTGGATTAGTTCAGCTCTAATCCAAGTAATCCAATGGTGAGGCAGAGCAATCCGAATATAATCTGAAGTAATCCATTTCCAATCCAGTGTAAACCACTTGTAATTAGGAGTAATCCACTTTCAATTGAAAGTAATCCACTTTAATCAATTCCAAATTACAGTAATCAATATTCTAATTCAGAGTAGTCCAGCTCTAATCCAAAATAATCCATTATTAAGCAAGACCAAAATTCAGGTAAAAACCGGTTTAATCCACTTGTAATCCACGCTTAATGGAATTAACCCTTATCTAATCCATCGTAATCCACTTGTGCGACAGAGAAATCAAGGTATTAATTAGTGTAATCCATTTCTAATCCAGCGTAAACCACTTGTAATCAGAAGTAATCCACTTTCAACTGATAGCAATCCACTTTTAATCCATTCTAAATAGGAGTAATCAATTTCTAATCCAGTGTAGTCTGTTTCTAATCCAGGGTAATCCACTTGTAATCGGCAGTAATTCACTTGTAATACATTTCAAATAGGAGTAGTCCAGCTCTAATCCAGAGTAATCTACTGATTAGTCAGAGCATTCCAGCTATAAACTGGAGTAATCCATTTCTAATCCAGCGTAAATCATTTGTAATCAGTAGTAATCCACTTTTAATTGGCAGTAATCCACTTGTAATCCATTATAAACGGGAGCAGTGCAACTGTAATAAACTGGAGTAATCCAGTTCTAATCCAGAGTAACCCACTTTTAATCAGAATTAATCCACTTTTAATTGTCAGTAATCGACTTATAATCCATTCCAAACGGGAGTAGGTCAGCTCTAATCCAGCATAATCCACTGGTAAACCAGACCATTCCAGCTCCAAAATGGAGCAATCCAATTGTTATCGGCAGTTATCCACTTGCAATCCTTTTTAAATGGGAGTAATCCAGCTCTAATCCATAATAATCTAAGAAATTTAAATTAGATTAAAATCAAATTAAAAATCAAATCTGCCCACTAGAATATTTATTATTTTCTTTTTTTTTCTTTGCCTTGATAAGATTCTGTTTGAATTCCGAAACGTTGCTGATTTTTTTTTATAAAAGTGTTTTTATCTTACTTCAAATTTCAATAGGAAAATTTTATAATAGTTGCCGACATTTGGTCGTTTGATTCTTGGTTTTATTTTCCAGAATTCTGCACATTAATCTGAGTAATCCACTAGTAATCAGATCAATCCAGCTATTAACTGGAGTAATCCACTTGTAATCCATGTTAAACTCAAGTAGTCTAGCTCTAATCTAGCGTAATCCACTTTTAAGCCTAAGCAATCCAGACATGAACTAGAATAATTCAGTTCTAATCCAGTAAAACATTTGCAATCAAAAGCAATCCACTTTTAAGCGGGAGTAATCCACTTGCAATCCATTT
>NC_046661.1:137737527-137771396 GCF_010883055.1 Belonocnema kinseyi
CCAGCTATTAACTGGAGTAATCCACTTGTAATCCATGTTAAACTCAAGTAGTCCAGCTCTAATCTAGCGTAATCCACTTTTAAGCCTAAGTAATCCAGACATAAACTAGAATAATCCAGTTCTAATCCAGTAAAACATTTGCATTCAAAAGCAATCCACTTTTAAGCGGGAGTAATCCACTTGCAATTCATTTTAAACGTGAGTGGTCCAGCTCTAATCCAGGATAATCCATTAGTAAGCAAGAAAAAAATTCAGGTGTAAATCTGAGTCATCCCTAATCCAGCGTATTCCACTTGTGTGACAGAGAAATTCGAGTATTTACTGGTATAATCAATTTATAATCCAGAGTGAACCACTTGTGATTGGCAGTAATCCACTTTTAATCCATTCTAAACGGAGTAGCACAGCTCTATTCCAGGGTTATCCACTGGTAAGCCAGAGCAATCCAGCTACAAACTGGAGTAATCCACTTGTAAGTCTGTGAAATCCAGGTATAAGCTGGAGTAATCTAGTTCTAATCCATTAATCCACTTGTAATCCGAAGTAATCGACTTGCACATAGAAGTAATCCACTTTCATCTGGGAGTAATCCACTTTTAATCCTTTTGAAACGGGATTAATGTAGCTCTTATCCAGAGTAATCCACTTGTTATCGACAGTAATCCTTTTGCAATCCATTTTAAATGGGATTAGTCCAGCTCTAATTCAGCCTAATCCATTGGTAAGCAATAGAAAAATTCACGTACAAACGTTAGTAAACCACTTGTAATCGGCTGTAATTCACTTGTAATCCATTCTAAACGTGAGTAGTCCAGCTGTTATCCAGTGTAATCACCTGTAAGCCTAAGAAACCCAGGTATAAATTGGAGTAATCCAGTTCTAATCCAGTAAACCATTTGTCATCAGACGTAATCCACTTTTAATTAGCATTAATCCACTTGTCACTTATTCTAAATGGGAGTGGTCCAGCATTAATCTATACTAATCCACTGGTAAATCAGAGAAATCCAGGTATAAATATTAATCCACTTGTAATGGGTAGTAATCCATTCTAAACGGTATTGGCCCATTTTTGATCCAGAGTATTTTACTTTTAGCCAGAGTAATCCAGTTCTAATCCAGTTAAGCCTCTTGCATTTAGAAGTAATCCACTTGTAATCCATTTAAAACGGGAATAGTCCAGCTCTCATCCTGCATATTCCATTAGTGTATCAGATAAGTTTAGGTGCAAACTGGAGTATTTAATTGAATGCACTTGTAATCTAGAGTAATTCAGGTAGAGAATTAAGTAAAAAAAAACCCTGTAATCAGTTGCAATCCACTTTCAATCCATTCTGAATGTTATTAGCCCAGTTTTAATCTAGAGTGATCCACTTGTAAACTAGAGTAATCCATTTGTAATCTAGAGTAAACTGCTTACTTTCAGGAGTAATCCATTTGTAAGCTAAAGCAATCACGGTGTAAACTAGATTAATCCAAGCATAATCCAAAATGGACCATTTGTAATCAGAAGTAATCCGCTTGTAATCGGCAATAATCCAGGGTATTTCATTTGTAATCCAGAGTGATCCAGTTCTAATGCGATTCAAGCCGCTTGTAATCAGAATGAATCCTCTTATAATCGACGTGAATCCATTTGTAATCCATTTTCAACGGTATTAGCCCAGTTTTAATCCACGATTCCAGATACTTGTAACCAGAAGTAATCTACTTGTAATCCATTATAAACTGGAGTAATCCATTTCTATTTTAGAGTAAATCACTTGTAATCGGCAGCAATTTACTTGTAATCCATTCTAAAACAGAATAGTTTAGTTCTAATCCAGAGTAATTCACTTGTAAGCCAGAGTAATCCAGTTATAAATTGGAGTTATCCAGTTTTATTCCAAAGTTAACCACTTTTCATCGGCAATAATCCACTTGTAATCCATTCTAAACGGGTGAAGTCCATTCCAAAGCCAAAGTAATCCAGTTATAAACTGAAGTAATCCATTTTTATTCTAGGGTAAAACAATCGTAATTAAAATTAATCCGCTTGTAATTCGTGGTAATCAAATTTTAATTTATTTTAATCGAGAATAGTTAAGTTATAATCTAGAGTAGTCCACTTGTAAGCCAGGGTAACCCAGTTATAGACTGAAGTAATCAAGTTCAATACTAATTTAATACTTTTAAACAGTAGTAATCCACTTGTTATACATTATAAATTGGAATAGTATAGTTCTAATCCAGGGTAATCCACTTGTAAGACAGAGCAATCGAGTGACAAGTTGGAGGAATCTAGTTCCATTCTAGAGTAAACTACTTGTAATCAGAAGCAATCCACTTGTAATTGGTGGTAATCTACTTGTAATCCATTCCAAACGGCAATCCAGATAAATTCACTTGTAAGCCAGAATAATCCAGATCTAATCTGGAGTAAGCCACTCGTAATCAGAAGTAATACAATTATATTCGACAGTAATCCACTTGTAATCCAGTACTAAATGGGAAGAGTACAGCAAGGTCATCCAGTCAAAAACTAAATTAATCTAGTTGTAATCCGACGTGACCCACTAGAAATCCGGAGTAATTTAGAATAATCTACTTGTAATCCAGCGTAAACCACTAGTATTCCAGAGTAATTCAGAATAATCTACTTGTAATCCGGAGTTATGAAGTATTATCTACTTTTAATCCTGAGTAATTCGGAATAATGCCAGTATTTCGGAGTAATACACTTGTAATCCGTTTAATCCACTTGTAATCCAGTAATGTACTGAAGTAGTCTATTTCGAAACCTGTGAAATATACTTGCAATTTGGAGTAATCTAGTTAAAAATCCAGAGTAATCAGGTTCTAGCCGGGTTAATCCACTTGTAATCGACCGCAATCCAGAATAATATACTTGTAATCCGCGTTAATCTAAGTCAGGGTAATCTGCAGTTCTAATAAGAAGTAATCCACTTCAAATATTGATTAATCTCACTTGTAATCCTGATTAATTAGATTAATTCGGAATTACCCTAGGATTGCCGACTAATCTACTTGTAATCTGCCGTAATCCAATTGTAATCCCGTTCTAAACTGGAGTAGTTCAGTTTTAATCAGCAGTAATCCACTTTCACACTTTGACCGTAGTTCAAATCCGACATAATCAAATCGTAATCCGAGTAATCCCAGTATTCAGGAGTAATTCTTCTACAACCTGGTTGTAATTCAAAATAATTATTTTGTAACTTAGAGTAATCTACTTGTAATCTAGTTAGAATCTGCATTAATCCAATAAAAATCTGCCATAATAAACTTGTGATACAAAGTAATCCATTGTAATCCGCTTGTAATCTAAATAATTTGCAGTGATTTAGATAATCGAAGTAATTTACTTGTATTCCACAGTAATTGATCAATAATCCATCCAATTCGAAGTGCTTTAGGTTTTTTTTGTGGCGAAATAAGATTCTCGCTTGAAAATTTCACTATTCTGGTAAAAATTTGTCTTTTTAGGTACAAATATCCTGTTGCTTAAAAATTCATCTTTTTGTTTGAAAATTAAACTAATTTTATGAAAAATTCCACAATTTTGTTGAAAATTCATTTTTTAAATTAAAACTTTTTTTTACCTGAAAATTTAAGTATTTCAATTTTCACTGTATATTTATCTTCTTTAGTTGGAAGATGAACTATTCGGTTGCAGATTTAATGTATTTTGTTTAAACTTTGTTTTTGTTGGTAGAATCATAATATTCTTGGTAAAAAATTCAAATATTTGGTTGAAGGTTGATCTACTTAATTACAATTTTGGTTAAAAATTGATTGTTTCTAGTAGAAAATTCAACTATTAAATTTTGTATTAAGAATTCATCTCATTCAGTTTCTAAACTTCACGTCTTGGTTGAAAATTGAAAAACAGTTTTAAAATTTTATTTTATTGATTGAATGTTGAAATTTCATTTTATTAATTAAAATTCGTCTATTTCTTGGTCAACTATACGAACTAAGTAGATTTTCTATCCAATAACTTAAAAGTCAAATTCTTGACAATTTAATTTTTTTTATTTATGAATTAAAAATCCGTGGGTGTGCGCGATATTTGAATGACTTATATTTCCCGCGCGCGGGAAAAATCTACCATTTCAAATTGTGTGCTTTGATGCAACGGTTTGAGTTACAGTATATACGCGGTATATTTTGTGCATAGTGCGGAATGCAGTAAGAAGCAGGAGAAGAAAGAGACTTCCCATGTAGTTTAAAAGTGGAAGAAAGAGGGGATGGAGAAGAGTGGTGTGAAGAGAGGAGAGAAAAGAGAGAGAGGGGAATATGATGAGAAGGATGAACAGGGTGAAAGATAGAGAAATAGTATCAAGGGAATCGAGAAAGAAGGAGAGAAGAGATAAGATGGGAAGAGAAGGGAAGAGTTAGAGGACAGCGAGAAAGATAAAGAAAGAGGATTAAGAGAGTCGAGGTCCAGGGTCGCTGCCGCGACATGGTGGTCAGTATTGGTCAGGCGAGGGCATCGTACCAGACTGAAATACTCCCAGGAACGTAAAATTTCTTCACCACAGTTCCTCAGTTTTACTATACGTATTTGTTTTTTATCGGATTAAAATTTGTCAGAGAAATTAAGACCCCTCATTGTGAATGGAGTTGTTACATATTTTCAATAAAAATTTTTCCTGCTGAAATTGAAAGAGCACTATAAATTGAATATAATTACTTGAGGAAATTTTTGTAAACATAAGTTTGAATTATTTTTTTAACTTTTAGAAATTATACTTTTTGAATTCTTCGCGGGAATGTGAGAGATTCTTATTGGGCCAGGGTCAAAAGTAAACGTCAGCGCAATTGATGGACGCATAAGGAAGTATACAGCTCACTAGGAAGCGCTAGCGAACTTACATAATTGTCCGTCAAATTTAAACTCAAATTAGGAAAACTAGATTTCTTTAAAGAAAATTAGAAAAAATTAGAGAAACAAAATTTAACTTTCTTCTAAAGAGTTTGTCTTTTTGGCAACAAAACTAAACTATTTGTTTGAAAATGAAACTTTTTTTATGGAAGTAAATTTTTTTTAATCGGACTATTTGGTTAATAATTTATCTTTGTAGCTTAAAAATTCAACTATTTGGTCCCAAAATTTAACTTTTTTTCTGAAGAATTTTTCTTTTTGGTTTCAAATTTAAACTATTTGGTTAAAAATGCAACTTTTTTTATTGAAGTAAATCTTTTTTTTCCAAATCGGACTATTTAGTTAAAAAATGTATCTTTGTAGCTTAAAAATTCAACTATTTTGTTGAAAAATTAATTATTTCGTTGAAAATTCAACTATTTTAATACAAAGTAATCTATTTATGTAGAGAATTCATATTTTTTGACCGAAAGCTCTCCTTGGTTAAAAATGCAATTGATTTCTAGAAAATTCCTTCTTTTTGCTAAAAATTTAACTATTTGCTTGAAAGCGAAACTTTTTAAAATAAAGTTCAATCCTTTTTGTGCAAAATCGGATTATTGGATTGAAAATTGATATTTGAACTATTTGGAAAAAAATCAACTGTTTTGTTGAATGTTTCTCCTTTGGACGTGTCCTTTTGTTAACCTTTTTATTTGTAGAAAATGCGTCCTCTTGTGTTAAAAATTAATTTTTCTCGATTAAAGGTTCATATTTCTTGTTAGAAAATCATTTCGCTTGAAAATGTACCTTTTTTATTTAATAATTTAACTGTTTTCCGCCAAATTTGTTTTTTTTTTTGCTTGAAAATTCTTCTATTTTTAGTTTGAAGTATAATATTTTGCTATTGAAAATTGGTGTATTCAATTGAAAATTTAATTATTCCTTTAACCGAAAAGATTCGTTTTCTACAAAAAAAGAAGAATTTTTAACAAAATGGTTTAATTTTTAACAAAATAGCTTAATTTTTACCTCAGTACTTACATTTTAAACCGGAAATATGAAGTTTTAACATTATTCATTGTAAATATATTTTTTTTTAATAGGGGGGGGGGGGTCAGCTTCGCAAAAAAAACTGGAGGCATAAAACTTTCCAGTAATCCTTCAAGCCGAGTAATAGCCAGCTGAGGACACCAAACTGAGGTAAACTTTCCGTGATGAATTTTTACCTCTCTCAGCACTCCTCTCTCGAATGTTTTTCCCAAACATTTTTGCCAGGCATTCTAAAATTGAGGACAAATGTGCCAGCCTTCAGCGTCAATAAGACTTGCTCTCGACAGATGGAGAAATCACTCCAAGCCGGGAGGAAGACTTTTAGGGAAAACGCTTTCTCGCAATCAGGATTTGTCACATGAAGCGCAATCGTTTCGCGTTCTTCGCTGCCAAGGACGAATCTGCTCGTCTCTTTTCTACTTTTTGGCTTGGGGGAGGGGGTGAGTCAGATAAGGGGTTGTCTTTTGTCGAAAGCTTCCAGAGAAGCGCGCGACTTTCAGCCAGCTTGTCATCCGCAGCTGGCGGGCCACAGGCACTTTGATATAACTTTGAATGTGGGGCAAACTAGGAAGGAAATTGGTAGAAATTCCTTTGTGGGACTCTTAATCTTCAAAACTTTCGGACGTAATTACTACTTTAACCCTTGTGTGTAACCTCAACTTTATCCGCACTGTTACACATCCAGGATACCCGGGTATCCACCTCCAATTTTTCAGTTTTTGGAGTAATTATGAAATTTAAATCTTTTCCTTGTTGTTTATTCAAATAAATAAATATTAAAAGGGAGTGCCAAAGACATGAAACACTATAATGCACAAGAAATTTAATAAAACGAATAATTAAATAATATATATACACGATATCCCCACTACTGCCACGATATAGTTTCTCTAATTTCTCTGTCTATTGAAGTCTGCCTTCAATGCGGTGATTCGCAATTGCTTTAAAGAATTCTCTTAGATATCCCCACTGCTGCCATGCTGACCAAAGGCAGTATATAATCTTTTTCTCCCTTTCTTTCTCTGCACTCTCTTACTATGCGTTCTTCTTAAAACTCATGATAATTCCTGACGAAAAATTTCAAAGTTAATCCATCAAAGTTTCACGTCTTTCGTGTGGCCCCACTGCCACCCACTGGTTTCTTCATCCTTGACTGAAAAATTTCCTTCGGTTAAAAATAAAACTGGGTGTAAATAAATCTGTTATGGGTATGGATTCAACTATTTTGATTAAATGTCGTATTTTTTCGTTGTATTTAACTGTTTTTTATTCAAAAATAAAATCTTTTTTGGTTGCGAAACAGACTATTACATTTGTCATCGACAATTAATCATTTTTTCGGTAAAAATTAATATTCTGGGTCTAAGATGTAACTGTTTTATTAAAAAATTTGCTCTTTTTCTTGAAAATAATTTTTTTTTCAATAATAAATATAACTTTGTTTGAAAATTTATCTTCTCCAACTCAAAATTTCAACAATAGTTTGGTGAAAAATTAATATGTTTTGTTGAAAATTAGTCTTTTTGGTGTTGAGGGCTAATAACTAAAAAATGTTAACAGCAATTGTAATTATTGTATTGTTGGTTGCAAATCTGTCTTTTTTATTAAAAATTTAAATATTTGGCTAATAATTTTTTTAATTTTGTCAAAAGTTCAGCATTTTAAATAAAAATTTATTTATTTGGTTGGCAATTCGTCGTTTTGGTAGAAAATTAATCTTTGCTGTTAAAAATCCCGTCTTTTTATTTGAAAATTCAAGTGTTCCGTAAAAATTTAATTTTTTTGCTTGGAAATTTATTTATTTGTTGAAAATGCCGTTTTTTAAACGAAAAATTCAATTATTTTGGTCAGCAGTTATTATTTTCGGGTTAAGAACTCACATATTTTCTAGAAAACTGTTTTTATCTTTTGGAACATTCAACAATTGTTTGATGAAAAATTTATGTATTTGTTGACAATTAGTCTTTTTTGGCAGAAACACTAGTTGAAAATTAATCTTTTTTATAAAAATTCAACTTTTTTTCTTTAAATTATTTTTTGGGTTTGAAATTCTTTTTTAGATTAATAATTAAATTTGTAACAGTAGTTGTAACTATTTCATTGTTGGTTTAAAATGTATCTTTTTTTATTAAAAATTGAAATATTTGTTTAAAAATTTAGTTTATTTTTGTTAAGGATTCAGCATTTTTAATAAAAATTTATTTTGTTTGTTAGCAATTCGTTGTTTTGGTATAAAATTAATCTTTGTGGTAAAAAATGCAATTTTTTAGTAGAAAAATTCAATTCTATGGCGAAAATTTAATTTTTTGCTTGGAAATCTAACTATTTTGTTCAAAATTTTGTTTGTTAACTAAAAATTTATATATTTTTGTAAAAATTGATTGTTTTTGGGGTTAAAAACTCAACTATTTTATGACAAACTCCTTTTATTTTGTTGAG
This sequence comes from Belonocnema kinseyi, assembly GCF_010883055.1. Classification (NCBI taxonomy): domain Eukaryota; kingdom Metazoa; phylum Arthropoda; class Insecta; order Hymenoptera; family Cynipidae; genus Belonocnema; species Belonocnema kinseyi. Next base: position 137,745,887 of record NC_046661.1, read on the forward strand.
AATTGATTTTTTCAATAAAAAATATCACCTTGATCAAAAAATTATCTTCTTTAAAAATAAATGTAAAAATTCTATTATTTCAAAAATAAAATTTTTGTTTTGAAAATCCCTTTTCAGGTCAATAATTAAATTTTTAAAATGCAAAAGTAGTTATTGTATTATTGTTTAAAAACATTTTCTTCTTATTAAAAATTCAAATATTTGGTTAAAAATTTATTTAATTATGTGAAAGATTCAGCATTTTAAATAAAAATGTATTTTGTTAATTTAAAATTCGTCTGTTTTTTCGTAAAATTATCGTTGCTTTTGAAAATCCATATATTTAGTCAAAATTTTAATTCTTTGATGAAAATTTGATTTTTTTGCTTGGAAATGTAACAATTTAAAAAAAAAAACGTTTTTTTGTTCAATTGAAAATTCAATTATTTTGGTCAAAAGTTAATATTTCCCGATTGAGAACTCAACTATTTTATAGAAAATTCGTACTTTCAGTATAAGGAGGTGAGGGGAATTAGAGAAATCAAGGGAAATTCGGAGAAGCACATCATGGGAAGAGAAGGGGGAATTAAAGCAAGTGAGGGGTCGGGAAATAGGGAAAGTTAGGAGAAAAATAGGGTTTCAATTAGAGGGTAGAGAGGAATGGGGTACGAATGGGAAATGAGTGAAGGTTATGTTACGAAAGCTAAGAAAAATAAGGTTTGGAGATATAGGGACAGTGAGGGGAATCAGGGAAGGGGAAGTAGGAGAAGTGACAGAAGAGAGAGCAGAGGAAGTGAGTCGTGGAGAAGTAGGAGAAATTTGTGTTAGTGCAGGGAGGCCATATAAATAAAACGAAAGCAAACAAGGAGGGGAAGAAAAGGATGAAGAGGAAATAAAAGGAGGGGAAGTAAAGGATGCAGGGGAAATAAAAATAGGAGAAGTAGGAGAGCCTAGGAGAAAATGAGTTAGGGTACTTTCAGGAATTAAGGAAGACTAGTAATGTAGTACATGTGAGTAGAGGAGGAGATGCGAGGCCTGGAGAAATAATTTGAGGGAAGAGGAGTTATAGCTAAGGAAATGACGAGAGAGGAAAGTGCCGAATAAAGAATTTGCGGAAGGTTAGGAGAAGTGAAGGGTGAGGTTTGTGCAGATGAAGTAGAGGAAATAAGGAGAAGGAAATTAGGGGAAATTAGGAGAATGAAATTAGGGGAAATATAGAAAGCGAAGGGACAGGAAATAGGGGAATTGGTGTGAGAGAAAGTAGGACAATGAAGGGTGAGGAAGTGAGGGGAAAGGAGAAACGACGAATTAGGGAAAGTCAATGAAACTAGGGGACGGCGACGTAGAGAAAGTGACAGCAATAAGATGAGGGGAAGAAGGTAAAGTTGAAGAAATGAGTGGGGGCAAGTAGGGGAAGTGAGGGGAAATAAAGAGAGGAAAAATAGGGATAATAAGAGTAAGTAGTGAGCAGACCTAAAATAATTTTTATTATCAACAAATTCAGACCGATTTTCATATAAATAAAAGGGGAGAAGAGAAAGAATGAAGAAGAAAGTGGTCAATAAAAACCCAGTATGAGAAGTACGTCAACCTTTCCGTCGAAATCTTTGCGAGTTAAGAAAGTTGCTCTATCGACAAGTTTTAATGGTACATAGGTTGCGATATCGCAGTTCCTTCCTCTCTGTCGGCTTGAACAGGGAATTAAAAAGTTTTCCTTTCTTTTCCAGAGTTCCTTCCTTCGCTCTAGGAACGAAGCCTTTTTTAATAACGAAAAAAGAGAATCTTTTCAATAGAAACTCGCCCTTAACTATCAAATTATTGATTATGATTTGCCGATAATCCATCCCGTTTCTTCTTATAAATTGTAAAACTTATCTTAAAGCCGGAAAACAATAGAGATTCTGAAATGAAAGGGGAAAAGGGATTTAATTAATTAATTAATTTTTATGATTTAAAGTATAGAATTTACTATGGAATTATCTGTCTTTTTACGCCTTAATGGTATAATCATAATTATTTTTGAAATAAGTAAATAGATTTTAGATAAATAGACATTTTTTATGTCAAATTTTTAAATAAATATTTAATTTTTTAGCTCATTTGTTCATTACTTTTTAAGGTTTTATAAGAATAATTTTCCTATGATTATTTATTTTCAGTTTAAAAGATAATAAGGCCCTTAATAACTTGGAAGAAATTTAAAAATATTTTAATTTTTTGAAATCTTCCAAAATTTACGCGTTCTGGTTTATCTTTTAAAATCTTTTCAAATTTTAATTTACACTTGAATATTTTCAAAATTTATTAATCTTTTAAAATTTTTTTAAAGTAACTCGACTTTTTCCTAACTTTATTTTTAAAAATACATCAATAAATTCTATCAAAAAATAAATTTAAAAATCATTTTAAATTTTATCCAGGAATCTTTAGATATTCGTTTCAAAATCTTAAAAATCTACATTTTATTTTAAAATCTTCAAAATATTTTAATTAAATAAATTATAAATAAAATAAATAAAATAAATATTCCAATTAAATAATTAAATAAATAAAATTAAATAAATTAATAAAATAAATTCTAAATATCTGAAATGAATCGAATTTTTCCAAAAATTTTGGAAAAATCTTTCAACTTTAAAAAAATTGGCTTTGAATTTTTCAGATTTTTAAAAAATTTTAAGTAATCAAATGAATTCTCAATTAATATTCTATCAAAATTCATTTTTTAAATAAAAAACTATTTTAAAATTTCCCAGGAATTAGTGTTTTTGTCGAATTTTTCCAAAATCTATATTATATTTTAAATTTGTTTAAATCTTTTCAAATTACTTTTGAATCTTTTAAAAATGTCGACACCTTCTTAATATGTTTTAATATTACTAGAATTTTTCCTATTTTTTGCAAATTCTTTAAAATTAAAAAAATTGCCTAAAATCTTCCAGGTTTTTTTTTACATTTTGGAAATATTTTAAAGTATTTTTAAACTTTTTAAATACTCCTTAAACTGTTTTTTTTTAATTTGAGAAAAATCCTATTCAAATGAAATATCATTTAAAATTTTCCCAAGAATTTTAATCAATTTTTTTTATCATCTTGAAACCTTTCAAAATTCTTAGAAAGCTTCGAAATTTTATTTTTCAAATATTCAAAAATCTACACTTTGATTGCGTCGTTTTGAGATTTTTGCCAATCTCAAATTATTGAAAAAAAAATTTTATAACTTTTAAATATCTTTAAAGATGATTCGAATTTATATCTTAATGTTCGAAAAATCTTCCAAAACTAAAAAAGCTTTTGAAAACTTTTCCCAGTAATCTTAGGAAAATTTTTTATTTCCTTGAAACCTTTCAAAATTCTTGAAAAGCTTTTTTTCCAAAAATGATTTTTAAAATTTTTGAAAAAATTTCCAAAATTTAAATGACCGTTGAATCTTTTAAAAACTTTCACAATTTACACCTTCTAAATATCTTTTAAAATGACTATAATCTTTCCTAATTTTTTCGCAAATTCTACAAGATTACAAATATTGCTCAAAATGTTAAATTAAAAAAAATTATCCTAAAATAAATTCTTCAGAATATAAAATCATTTTTAATTTTCAAAGGAAACTTAAGAACAAAATTTATCATTCTGAAACCTTTCAAAATGTTTTAAAAACTTGGAAAGTTTATTTTTTAAATCTTCCAAAATCTACACTTAGTTTTATATTTTTTGAAATATTTTCTAATATTAATATAGTTTTGAAATTTTTTTATATGTTCTAAATACCTTTCAAAATTATTGAAACTATTCACAAAATTTGTCAAAAATCTTCCAAAATAAAAAAAGTCTGTAATAACAAAATGTTTCTCAATATTAAAAAATCATTTACAATTTAAAGCTAAAATGGATTTTCTTTCATTCTTGACATAATTGTAAATTTTTATTTTTTCAGTATGTTAAGAAAAAACGTAAAAGAATTCTAAAAATGAATCTTTCGACGCTTTTTAAACATTTGTAAAGGGTTCAAATTAATAACAAAAAATTCCTCGGAAAATTTTAAATTATATTTTAATCTGAACATTTATTTGAGGAGTATTAAAAAAAATTAACATTTTGAACTATTTCGAAAAGTTACCAAAAAAATGTAGACATTTTGAGAAATATTTCGAAAGGCTTTAAAGACCTTTTGAATTTTCTCTTAAAATTTATTTTTAAAAATTATTAAAAATTTTCCCAGGAATTTAAGGAACTTTTAAGAAAATTTTTAATTCTCTTAAAACCTTTCAAAAAACTTAAAAATCTTATTTTTTCGTAATATTGCAAAATCTACATTTTGTTTTAATTTTTTGGAATTCTTCGCAAGATTCTAATTATTTTTTTATCTTTTCAAAATTTATTTTAAAAAATTATTTAAAATTTTCCCAAGATTTTAAGAAAATTTTCAATTCTATTAAAACCTTTCAAAAAACTTAAAAAGCTTATTTTTTCGTAATATTTCAAAATCTACATTTTGTTTGAAATTTTTGGAAGTCTTCGCAAGGTTCTAATTATTTTTTTTATCTTTTCAGAATTTATTTTAAAAAATTATTTAAAATTTTCCCAAGATTTTAAGAAAATTTTCAATTCTATTAAAACCTTTCAAAAAACTTGAAAATCTTATTTTTTCTTAATATTTGAAAATCTACATTTTGTTTGAAATTTTCGGAAGTCTTCGCAAGATTCTAATTATTTATTTTTCTTTTTAGAATTTATTTAAAATTTTGCCAGGATTTTAAGAAACTTTTAAGAAAATTTTTAATTCTCTTAAAACCTTTCAAAAAACTTAAAAATCTTATTTTTTTGTAATATTGCAAAATCTACATTTTGTTTGAAATTTTTGGAAGTCTTCGCAAGATTCTAATTATTTTTTCATCTTTTCAGAATCTATTTTTAAAAATTATTTAAACGTATCCCAGGATTTTAAGAAACTTTTAAGAAAATTTTTAATTCTCTTTAAACCTTTCAAAAAACTTAAAAATCTTATTTTTTCGTAATATTGCAAAATCTACATTTTGTTTGAAATTTTTGGAAGTCTTCGCAAGATTCTAATTATTTATTTATCTTTTTAGAATTTATTTAAAAAAATTATTTAAAATTTTCCCAGGATTTTAAGAAACTTTTAAGAAAATTTTTAATTCTCTGAAAACCTTTCAAAAAACTTAAAAATCTTATTTTTTTGTAATATTGCAAAATCTACATTTTGCTTGAAATTTTTGGAAGTCTTCGCAAGATTCTAATTATTTTTTCATCTTTTCAGAATTTATTTTTAAAAATTATTTAAACGTATCCCAGGATTTTAAGAAACTTTTAAGAAAATTTTTTCTTCTTTTTAAACCTTTCAAAAAACTTAAAAATCTTATTTTTTCGTAATATTGCAAAATCTACATTTTGTTTGAAATTTTTGGAAGTCTTCGCAAGATTCTAATTATTTTTTAATCTTTTCAAAATTTGTTGAAAAATTTTATATTTTCGAAATTTCAATATTAAAAAATCATTTACAATTATAATCTTCTCTCCTACCGATATTTTTTAAAATCAATCAGCAAATAAATTTTATCATAGAATAAAATTACTTATCTGAAAATTTCGATTTACTGATTTAATGGTGCAAAGCATTTTTTTATCTTTATTGATGTATAAATGAATAAATACTTTTGTCATTTTTAAAATTATGACTCAGAAGTTAATAATATAATTGATTATCAAAAAAAAAACTTTATTACTAAATATTCATGTACAATTAGAAGTTTCTTGTTTAAAATTATAATTACTAATTTTCGCAGATCTATCCAAAAATTTAAGAATGTAATGAATTGTCAAATTAAATAAAATCAAAATTTCTGTTAATTTTTTTTATCGAAAAATTGGGTTAGGGAACTCTGAAACAAGAGGCCGGTGATGGTCAAGAAACCAGTCTCAGGGTCGAAACCCTTGAGGCTCTCAGGATCAAGGCTACTTGCCAATTGGCTGCAGAACTTCCTTACCTGATCTTTTTTTTTTTTGCTTTCGGTTAGGGACCCGATCTTTTTCATTCGGCCTGTATTTAAAAATTTATCATTTTTTTTTATAAATTGTTAATTATATAAAATAGCGGTATGAATAGACGCGCTCTAAGGCGCGCATTTACGTCCCTGGATTTTTAATTTTTAATATTAATAACGTAACCGTTGCAAAATAGAATATAATAAAAAATTGTAGGTACTAAGAATTCTAAAATATTTTGAAACGAGTCAAATAATTTAATAAGTTATTAAATTAAACATTTATTTATATTTAAAATTTTATTTCAACGATTTTTGATTAAAATAATAAAATTTATTGTCTTAAATAATTTCAAATTTTTATCATGTTTTTCGTGAGAAATACAAAAATTTCTATTAAAAAAGAATTTAATTTCAAAGAAGATATACGTTTTTGTAACAAATTTAGGCTACTTTTGAAATCCAATGAAATCTTTGAAAATTATTAGGTAATAAAAAAATAGTTGTTTAGAAAATTTAAACAAATTTAATTTGTTGTTTAATATTTTCATTATAAACTAACTCTAATTATTAATTATATGTCGTATAGATTTAGGATTTAGATTATAAAAATTATAAAAAATTAAAATTATAAACATTTATTTTTAAAATTGATAATATTTCTGATAATTTTGTATTGAAAAATAAAAATATATTAAATAAATGCTGTAAAATCTTTATAATCTATTAAAAATTGTTTGGGATATTTAAAAACACCTTAGAATCTTTGAATAACTTTAAAATCCTTAAAATCCTTGAAATTACTGAAATCTATTAAAGAATCATTGAAATCTTTAAAAATGCCTTAAAATCTTTAAAACTCCGTGAAATTAAAACAAATACCCCAAAATATTTTAAAAGCTTTGAAATTTCTGGATTTTTGTAGATGTATAGAAAATTCCTTGAAATCTTTAAAAATACCCTAAAATATTTAAAATCTATTTAAAATTCCGTGTAATTCTTAAAAATGCCCCAAAATCTTTAAAATCTCATAAATACCCTAAAATTTTTTGAATCTTTCAAATTTTTACACAATCCTCTGAAATTTCTAAAATAATTTTTAAAATTCTTTAAATCTTTAAAAATATCCTAGAATCTTTGTGATCGTTTGAAATCCTTTTAAATAATTAAAAATTGATTACAAATTCCTTGGAATCTTTCAAAATGCTCTAAAATATTAAAAATCTATTTAAAATTTACTGAAATATTTAAAAAATACCCTGACATATTTAAAAAACTTTGAAATATTTTGAAATCTTTGGAATTTTCTAGAGCCTTTGAAAATGACTTTTAAATTTTTGTAAATACCCTAAAATATTTAAAATCTATTTAAAATTTCGTACAATATTTAAAAATACCCTAAAATCTTTTAAAACCTTTGAAATCGTTTGAAATTATTGAAATCTATACAAAACTATTGAAATGTAAGAGCACTAAAAATATTCCAAATTTCATGAAAAACACTACATTTTTTTTAATTGTATTTAAATTACTTGAAATTTTTTTAAATACTCTAAAATCATTCAGATCCTTTGAAGTCTTTTTAAATTATTAAAATTCACTAAAAATTCCTTGAAATCTTTAAAAATATCCTAAAATCTATTATTTATCTTGTGAGATCCTTTGAAATTTTTCCGAGGTATTCAAAGTTTTTTGAAATACTAAAAAATACCCTATAATTTTCAAAATCCTTTGAAATTGTTTCAAATTATGTAAATCTGATAAAAATTTCTTAGAATCAATTAAAATAACTTAAAATATTTTTTACAAACTAAATATTAAATTTTTTTAACGAGGAAGAATAATTTGTTCCCGTAAAAAATAGATTAAGATTTTCTATTTGTTTATCTACATTTTTTTAATACTAAATGAAATCCCCTTTTAATTCCCCATTCTCAAAAAAATTGCCTTTTTGCCTTAAATTGAACTACTGAATCCGATTCCTCTTTATTTCATATTTTATTTTTTACATTTATTATCATCAATTTTTTAATGGTTACAAGTTTGAAAAAACGTTTAAAAAAGTAATTCGAATTTCACCCTTAAACTTTTTCCTTTTTTCTCTTTAAGTTCGACTCGACCTGGCTGTCTACTTTTTTCCCAGGAAACGAGGAACCTTGCCAAATTTAAACCAATCCATTATCTAATCAAGTTTTTTTATTTACTCCGATAAAAAGCTCAGGGCTCGTTAGTTCCAATCCTTTGGTAATCAGAAATTTACAAAAACTCAATATTTTTCATCGAGATTCTTGAATATTAATAATAATAATATAAATTAAATATTTCAACAAATAGAAGATGAAAATAAATTTTGAAGTCAGATTTCGAAAAAATTTATAAGTCTTCAAACCCCCAAACTGTTCCAAATTTACAATAATAATAATAATAAATAATAAATAATAAGTATAGAATAGAATTTTTAAATTGCAATATTATATAATTTCTAATAATTTATCCGAATTAGGGCAGCTCGAAATTTTTTTTAAAATCAAACTACGTTTCAAATTTTAGGCTATTTTTGACCCCCCCCCCCCCCCCCCCCCCCCACCTCCGTAATCAAAGGAATTAGCATAGCCTCAAATTATTTAAAAATAGGGAAAATAAGATGATTTTAAACAAGAATAGGATAATAAGAGGGGAATTAAATCTTTTAGATAAAATTACTGTATATAGTGTAGAAATTCATTTTAGGTTTTCAGAATTTTCTAACAAAAAAAAATTAATTTTCAGTCCAAAAATGAGGATTTTTACCAAAAAGAAGAATTTTCAACTAGATAGTTGAAGTTTTAACCCAAATATTAAAATTTTTAAGTCAAAAAGACGAAATTGTTTGCAGGCAGTTAATCTTTCACAAAAAAAATTATTTTTTACCAAGAAGGATGACTTTTTTTATCAAAAAGATGAACTTTAAAGAAAAGGCATCAGTTTGAAAAAATTTGTTGAATTTTGAAGAGAAAAAAGGCGAATTATTTTTTAAAAAGTTGAATTTTCAAATTAAAAATTTGAATTTTCAACCTCAATAGTTAAATTTTCAAAAAAAAGTTCATTTTTAAAAAAAAAGATTACTTTTTTACGAAGTAGAAGAATTTAAAAGACAATGCATATGTTTTCTAAAAACTTGTTGGATTTTGAAGAGTAACTGTGGAATTATCTATAAGATATTTGAATTTTCAAAATATTAAGTGTAAATTTTCAACCAAAAATGGAATGGTTAAATTTACATAGAAAATAATTAATTTTTAACTAAAGCAAAAACGAATTAAAATAATTAAATTAAATGAAGGAATTATATTGAAACGAAAACTTAATTTTGAAACAAAGAGGTAAATATTTTTTAAGAAATGAAAGAAGTAGTTTAACCTAATAGTTTAATTTTCAATAAAAAAAATCTAATCAAATGGTTCAATTTTCATCCAGAAAAGTTGAATTTTTAACAAAGAAAGTTCAGTTTAAACAAAAAATATTATTTTTTACCATAAAAGAAGAATTTTCTACCAAAAGACAAACTTTTTACAAAAAAGTATATTAATTTTCAAAAAAACTTGTTCGATTTTTAAGAGAAAAAGGTGAAACCTCGCCAAAAAAAATTAATTTTCAACCAAACAAGCGAATCTAATATAATATGTTTAAAAAAACCAAACAGATTTCCAAGCAAAAAGATGAAATTTCTACTCAGAAGAATAATGTTCCACAATATTGAATTTCTAACCCGAAAATGTGATTTTTAAAGAAAAAAGTTAATTTTCTACAAAATTGTTCAATTTTTAAGCCAAAAATATAATTTGTTAACGAAAATTTATTTTGTACAGAATAGTTAAATATTTTTCCAAATAGTTAAATTTTATAAAAATAGTTTCGTTTCTAACAAAATATTTGTATTCCCAATCAAAAATATTAATTCTCGATAAAAACTTTAATTTTTAACAAAATTGAAAGTGAATTTTCACCAAAAAATGTAATAGTTATTACTTATACCAAAAAGATTTTAATTTCAAATAAAAAATAGTCGATTTAAAACAAGTAGAATTTTTAACAAAATAATAGTTGAATCCTGAACCAAAAAGATGATTTTTTTACCTAGGAGATTTCTGACTCTATGCGATTAAAAAATTCTTTTGATAATTTAATAATAAATAATGCATAAAATAAATTACTTTTAATTTTACTTCTTAATTATTTTAATTATGGAATTTTATAGTTTGGACATTTTCCTGTGCCGGTTATTTTATGATTTTGGGAATTTTTCAAGTTTTGCAAATTAACAAAAATTTCTCTCAGGCTAGGAAAACTATGTTGATTTTTTTAGATTAGATCAATTATTATCAAAATTAAAAGAAAATAATTTTTAAAATTCTGACTGAAACGACAGTTATTATCTTTTATCTTAATTTTTTATTGTCGTTTAATATAAAAAAAAAACTGTTAATGAAAAATAGTACAATTCGTTCGTATTTGCTAGAAGTTGGTTTTTATTGTCAAAATTCACGTTAAATTGTTAAAATAAAAGTTGAATTGCTTAAATAAATTTTAAATATGTAGAAGCAGAATGAGATTTGCTAAAATTGAAATGCTAAAAGTCAGATCGCATTTCTATAATATAATTCAGGTTACATTCTTATAATTTCTAAGGAGCGTTGGGAAGTTGTTGGAAGATATTTTTAAATCCTGAATTGTGTTTTCCTACTATCGGTCCTTCTCCATGCTTTGAATAACAAAAATTCACATTTTAATCTTCTTCCTCAATAGTATTGGCATACCAGTTCGAACGATATTGATTATTCATTGTATTGTCGTTTCTACTCTTTCTTTATTTTTTCCGATATTCTTTCCTCTTGTGAACGTCTCAATTTCCCACAATTATTTACTTACTATAAGAAAAGAATTTTTCCCTTTTTTCCATTAAAATTAATAAGGCTAGCATTATTATACGTAGAATTTTTGATGTGAAGCATTTTCGTTCAAAGTTATATTTCAAATCTGCATTCCCTGAATTTCCTGAATTCGTACAATTCCCTGGATTCTTGAAATTCTCTGAATTCTAAGAATTTCCTGAATTCGTGTAATTCCTTAACTTCGTACATTTTTCTGAATTCGTGTCATTTTTTGAATTTGTAGAATTTGCTGAAATTTTGTAATTCTTTAAATTCGTGTAATTTTGCGAATTCGTGTAATTCCCTAAATTCCTTTAATTCCATAAATTCGTGATCTTCTATGAATTCACGTAAATCGTGTAATTCTCTGGATTCACTTAAATTATTTCATTTGTGTAATTTCGTAAACTCGTGAAATTCTCTGAATTCATATAGATCCCTGAATTTGTGTAATTCCCTGAATTCCTGGAATTTATTTAATTAGTGTTGAATTTTATAAAAACGTGTAGAATTTTATAAACTCGTAAAATTTGCTGAATTTGTAGAATTTTATTTATTTGTGGAAATTTGTGCAGTCTGGTAATTTTCAGAATTCGTGTACTCCTTGAATGTTTCCGATCCCCTTAATTCTTGCAAATTTTCAGAGATTGGGAATTCTTTGAATTCTTGTAATTTCCTAAATTCTTGCAATTTAATAAATTTGTGGAATTTTATGAACTTGTGTAGTTCTCTGAGCTCGCGTGCTTGCCTAAAAGCGTCGAATTATCTGAAATCGGCGAATTCTCTGAAAGATTGAAATTTCCTGAAAGTGTGAAATATTATGAAAACATATAATTTCTTTAATTCATGTAATTTCCTAAAAGCGTGGAATCATCTGAAAACGGGGAATTCCCTGAAACCTTAGAATTTTCTGTAAGCGTGGAATATTCTAAAAATTTGTAATTTTCTGAATTCGTCAAATATGCCGAATTCTTTGAATATCCTAAATTCGTGTAATTTCCTAAAAGCGTGAAATTTCCTGAAAACAGAGAATTACCTGAAAGCTTGAAACTTCTCAAAAGCGTGGAATATTTTCAAACGTAAAAATTTCCTGAATTCGTGGATTTTCCTGAATTCGTGGAATTTAGTGAATTTGTGGAATTCAATTAATTCCTTGATTGCGTTACTTTTCTGTAATTCTTGGAATTTTCTGATATCGTGGAATTGACTGAATCCCCTGAATTCGTGGAATTTACTGAATCCCCTAAATTCGTGAAATTTACTGGATTCCTTGAATTCGTGTAATTCCCCCGATTCGTGTAATTTTTCTGAATTAATGTAATTCTCTGAATTCATGTAATGTTCGGAATTCGTCTAACTCCTTGAATTCGTGTAATGCTCAGAATTCGTGTAGTTCTCTGAAATCCTGAAATTTTCTAAATTCGTGGAATATGCTGAATTCCTTGAATTTACTAATTTCGTGAAATTTCTTAAATTCCTTGGATTTCTTGAATTCGCGTTATTTCCTACATTCTTGTAATTGCCTGAATTACTAAAATATATTTCAAATTTGAATTAGTACAATGAAAGTTAAGTAGCTAGAATATATTTTGAATTTTTAAGAATTCCTTAGAGTTGCTAAAATACATTTCAAATTTGAAGTTTGAATTACCAGAATTGAAGTTGAATTATTGCTCAAATAATTTCCTATTTGCTAAAATTCAATGAGATTTACTAGAATTCAGTTTAAATTGCTAGCAATCAGGCTTTATTGCTAGAATTGATTTTAATTTGGTATAATGAAAGTTCAGTTGCTAGAATATATTTTAAATTTCCGTGAATTTATGTTTGCTAAAATTCAATTAGAATGGCTAAAAACCGGGTTTTATTGATAAATTTTATTTTATTTTGTTGTAATGAAAATTGATTTGCTAGAATAAATTTTGAACTTTTAAGACTCCACTTTTTTCAGAATACTACTGAGTTTTTTTAGAATTGAATTAGAATATCTAGAAGTCAGTTTTAAATTCTGGAATTGAAGTTTCATTGTTTCAATTTTAAAATTGCTAGAATTTAATTTTAATTGCTAGAAGTCGGTTTTTATTACTATAATTAATTTTAATATGGTGCAATAAAAATTGAGTTTCTAGAATATATTAAAAGATATTATGAATTCGTATTTGCTAAAATTCGATTTGAATTGCTAATAAAAGTTGAATCGCTCAAATAAATGTTTACCTTTTAATAATTCAGTTTGCTAGAATTATATTTCAATTTCATTTGGCAAAATGCTTCTAAATTTTCACGAATTCAATTAAAATTGATAGAAGATTGAATTGCTAGAATTAAAGTTGAATTGCTCAAATAAATTTTGTATGTGCTAAAATTTAATGGGATTTACTACAATTCAATTTAAATTGCTAGAAGTGAGTTTTTATTGCTAGATTAATAAAAAAAACTATTTTTCCTTTTTTCCCAAGAAAATTATTTAAAACAATACCAAATTGGAAATTTTAGAGAATCGAAAACAAATCCTGGCCATTTTATTTGTCAAAGATCTATATTTTGAGAAAATCCTAACGTTATCGTTTCGCTGAAATAAAGTCACGTTCGAGCTTCTCGATCGTGCAAACCCTTATGAATCTTATCACGTCCTCTATCTCACTCTTATCGCTCGATTATGAAAACGGTCGGAACATCCGGAATGATCAGAAATTCGAATCTAAACCCTGAGGACAAGGCAGGTGAACGAGAAAATCAGATAGGCACCTGCAAAACTTACATTATTCAAATTTTAAATTTTTTTCCGTAAATTTAATATAATTTACATAAAAAAATTTTATTTCTTTAAATGTTTTATTTTATTTAAAGTATTAATTAGTAACAGGAAATCAAAAAGCGCGTCTTCAAAACCCTGCATTTTTACATCCGAATATTATTGAGAGTTAATTTTTTTTTGTAAATCCATATTTTTACATTGAAAAATCAATTTTTTTTATCAATTTATTCTTCACTTTGTGAAAAATTTATTTTTTCTTTATGTAAATTCACAATTTCAGTTTTAAAAATTCATTATATTTTTTATTTATTAAAATTAACTATAAAAACTTATTTAAAGTTATTTAAATTTAAAATATTATTTTTGAATTTTAATGAAATTAGTTGAAATGAATTTGATGGAAAAATAATATTTTAAAAATAAGATAAATTTAATACTTATTGATTCATACATTAATTTATAATAATAATTTGAAGATTAATATATTTTTATGTAGATGCAAAGTTTGACAGTAAAATTTTTTTTTAATTCAAAAAATTGTTTAAAATCAGAAAATTTTTTTTCTAAAGCTAACATTTTTGAAGAAAAATGACCATTCTTTAGGTAAAAAACGCATTTTAGCATTTTTTGTTGTTGAAGATTCGCCCTTTAGTTACAAATAGAACTATTTTAATGAAAATCATTAAATTTTTTTAATTTATTATTTTAAGTTTGAAATCGAACTATTTACTTTAAAATCCATTTTTTCGATAAAATAATTTATTTAGTTGAAAATCCGTTTTATTAATGTTTGAAACTAATGTTTTAAATTTAAAATTATACCTATTTCATTTTTTGTTAAAAATTAATATTTTTAATTGAAAATTAAATTGTTGACGATTTTTCCTTTTGGATGGAAAATTCAACCTTCTTGGCTGAAAATGATCTTTCTTGTCTAAAATTCAACTTTTCAGGTTGAAAATTTAAGTATCTTTTTAAAAAAACAATCTTTTCTGTTACAAAATTTAACTATTTGATTGAAAATTTCTACAGTTTATTGTAAAATAGTGTTTTGATAGAAAATCAATCTTTTTAGGTTAAAAATTCAGCTGTTGAAAATTCCACTAATTTTTAAAAGTCACATTTTTGGATCGAAAAATCAACTTTTTTGTTGAAAATTCGACCGTTTGCGTATAAAATTCCTCTTTTGGCTAAAAATGATCTCCTAAAAAATTTACCTTTTTCGTTACAAAATTGAACTGTTCGGTTAAAAATGTCTCCATTTTGTTTAAAAATCGTCTTTTGGTGCAAAAATGAATATTCTTGGTTAATACATTAATTTTTTTAGTTTAAAAATTCAGCCAGTTATTCAAAAATTCAACTATTTTGTTAAATTCATTTTTTAATCAAAATTTCAACTGTTTTGATAGAAATCTTATCTTTTTTGTTAAAAATTGAGCTGTTAAGAAAAATTTATTGAAAAGCTAACTATTTTGTGACAATCATGTTTTTTTGTCTGGATTTAAAAATCAAAAAGGCAATGCAAAATTTTCTTTATTTTTCCAGCCAAAGTCTAGCCTCGAATCTCTTTTCGAACCTTATCTTAAATATTGCCTCGAATCTTGTCTTAAATCTTGTCTTGAATCTCGTCTCGTGTATCGACTCGAATCTAATCTTGGATATTGCCTCAAATCTTGAGCCTTGTCTCGAGTTTTGTCTCGAATCGTGTCTCGAATTTCTTCTTGAAACTCGTCTTGAACCTGTTCTTGAATTTTGCCTTGAATCTTTTCTCGAGTCTCGTCTCGAATATCGCATTGAATAATTTTTCAGGGTACACATTCAGCTTTTTTAAAAAAAGAAAAATTTTATATTAAAAATTCAACTATTTTGTTAAATTTATCCTTCATGGCTAAAAATGAACTTTTTTGTCTAAAATTTTACTTTTCGTGTTGAAAATTCAACTATCTGTTAAAAAATGCTTCTTTTGGCTGAAAAATTAAAATATTTTGTTGAAATTTCAACTAAAATCTAATAAATAAATTTATTGGACTTTTTTTAATAAATTCGAAACATTTGAGATGATTCTCCGGAAGTCACGTTATTTGAAGGGGAAAACTTGAATGCTTCTTCGTATGTGTTTAGGACAGGTTGTTCAAAAAGATACAAGACCTCTGAAAACATCTCAAGTGTAAAGCTTACGTACATGCTTACGTCACCTTGTAACAAAAAATGGAATACAAAAAGTACAAAAAAAGACAAAAAGATAAATTCCGAGTGGATCCAAAAGCCCAGCTTTAAGACCTTCATAAACTTTTTTACAGCTTTGACGAAAAAAGGGTTTTAAACTCTAAAGCTGTGAAATTAGTTTATTGAAACAAAATTGTTTTACTTTTTTTAATTTGGAAACACTCAGCATATTTTTTTAATAGGCAACAGTACAATTTCTGGGAAAGTTCAAAGTGATTTAGATTTTATTTAAAAAATTAATTTTATGTTTTAAAGATTTAAAATTATGTTGGTAAAAAATCTGGAAGATTTAAAATAAATTTCTTTTAATTTTATAGGATTCAAAAAAATTTTGGAAACCTTTGAATTATTTCAAAAAAGATATTTTGAAGTTTTAGCTGTCTTAAAAGAATCTTTTCAAGAATTTTCAAAGGTTTCAAGAGAATATTTACAGAGAAATGTTCAAAAAATGTTTAGAAAAAAATCAAAATGGGTTTTAGGGCAATTTTGGTAGTTTTGCAGAATTAAAAAAAAAAGTTTGGAAAAAATTCGAATCATTTTCAAAAATACCTAAAAGATTTAAATATTTGAAAAGATTAAAAAATCATGTAAAAAGATTGTTAAAAAATCCAAACAAAATGTCAATTCAAAAACATACTAAACTTTTGAAGAGTATTGAATGTTTTAATGAAAATAAAATAAAAATTTATTAGATTCCTGGGAAAATGTTAGGTCAGTTTTATTTTGAAGAATTAATTTTTCAATAAAATTAAAGACAAATTTCAAATCTCGGAAGATTTATGTTTTGTTTGAGGATTCAACTGTTTAGTTAATAATAAGATTTTTGGATAAATTAAACTCTTTATTATTTTAAAAAAAAATTCAGTTAAAATATCAACTAATAAATTGTTTGCTAAATTTCGTATTTGTGTTAAAAATTTAACAAAATAGTTGAATTTTCTACCAAACAGTTTATTTTCCAAATTATAAAAGATAAATTTTTAAATAAAAATGGATCAACTGCATTTTTAAATAAAAAATTTATCGAAAAAGCTAAATTTTCTACCAATACCCCAAAGCTAAAAAAAGAAATTTTAACAAAGTAGTTCAATTGTAAACCAAATAGTAGCTATTTTTACGAAAAAAGATTTAAAAAATAGATATTAAAAAATATTAATTCTCAAATAAAATTATAAATCTTTCACCAAAAAAATTAATGTTTAACAAAGTAGTTTCATTTTTAACAAACTATTTAATTTTTTTATTAAAAAAAACGTGACTTTTTAAGAAAATAGTTCAATTAAAAAAAAGATATGATTCTTCAACAAAACCAAAAATGAAAGTTTCAAATAGTGGTATAAGTTTAAACAAATTAGTTGATTTTTTAATAAAAACAGGCGAATTTTCAGCAAAATATTTAATTCCTCATACAAAACAGATTAATTTTTACGAAATTTTAGTAGAAAATTTAAGTATTTGGTTAAAAATTAAACTATTTATTAAATAAATTAACTACTTGTTAGAAAAATAACTTTTTCGTTGAAAAATCGTACGGTCAGTTCGAAAATGTAACTATTTGTTTGAAAATTCAACTATTTACTTTAAAAATTAACTAATTGATAAAAAACTAACTTTTTGTTGAAAATTCCGTGTCGGGTGGAAAACTTAACTGTTTTGTCGAAAATTCTTGTATTTTTTTGAAAAATCGTCTTTTATGGTTAATTTTAACTGCTAAAAAAATTTTTTTGTTGAAAATTAATTTTTTCAATTAAACATGTATGGATTCCATTTTTACTGAAAACTTATTTTTTAATTGATAATCCTTTTTACTGTGAATTCAACTTTTTTTTTAAATTCTTCTTTTTCGGTTAAGTTTAACTGGTCAAAAAATTTTTTTTCGTCTTATGAAAATTAATTTTTTAAACCTAAAATGTAACTGTTTCATTTTTGGTTTCAGACTTATCTTCTTTTTTTCTACTTAAAAATTCAACTATTTAGTAACAATTTAAATAATTATTTGAAAAAGTTAAATACTTGGTAGAAAAAATTAAGTTTTTTGTTAAAAATTCATCCAATTAAATTATTTATTTAGAAAATTAGCTACTTGGCACAAATTTACATTTTTCGTCATATTTTACAAAATTCGTCATATTTCGTTCATCTAACTAGTAAAAAATTTGTATTTTTTGTTCAAAATTAATTTTTTCAATTAAAAATGTATCTATTTCATTTATGCTTAAAAACTTATCTTTTTTGGTAAAAAATTCCAATGCTTAACAAAAAATTCGTCTATTTTGTTAATTATTCCTATTTTGGGTACAAAATTAAATTATGGGGGGAGTGAGAGTTGAAAAATATCCCAAAATTGGTCACGTAGTTTATGGACTTCTAGAAACTTAGCACAGACACGAACCACTTCAGCTGTGGAACGTTCCAGATGTCGGTTATTAATTGATAATCCTTTTTACTGTAAATTCAACTATTTTGTTAAAAATTCTTCTTTTTTGGTTAAGTTTAACTGGTCAAAAATTTTTTTTTCGTCCTATGAAAATTAATTTTTTAAACGTAAAATATAACTATTTCATTTTTGGTTTCAGACTTATCTTCTTTTTTTTCTACTTAAAAATTCAACTATTTAGTAACAATTTAAATAGTTATTTTAAAAAGTTATATACTTGGTAGGAAAAATTAAGTTTTTTTTTGTTAAAAATTCATCCAATTAAATTATTTATTTAGAAAATTAGCTAATTGGCAAAAATTTAATTTTTTCGTTGAAAATTCATAATGTCGTGTGGGAAATTGAACTGTTTTGGGGAAAATTATTGTCTTTTGTTGAAAATTCGTCGTTTTTCGTTCATTTAACTAGTAAAAAATTCTTATTTTTTGTTCAAAATTAATTTTTTCAATTAAAAATGTATCTATTTCATTTTTGCTTAAAAACTTATCTTTTTTGGTAAAAAATTCCAATACTTAACAAAAAATTCATCTATTTTGTTAATTATTCCTATTTTGGGTACAAAATTAAATTATGGGGGGAGTGAGAGTTGAAAAATACCCCAAAATTGGTTATGGACTTCTAGAAACTTAGCACAGACACGAACCACTTCAGCTGTGGAACGTTCCAGATGTCGGTAACGGAATCTGTAATTAGAGTGGTCCTCACTTATCTGCTTTATTGCTAGTTGTATGTAAATGATAAATACGCATAATAAAATGAAAAATTTGCAATGCAACAACAATAAAGATAAGTACAGAATGATAAATTAAAATGGTGGAAGTAAAGTTTTTGTGGCCCTTGGGGGCTGTAATTAAGTTAGGAAAGAGCTGTAACAAATGTTGTTAAAGAGGCACATTGTACTACTTTCTGGACATTTTTCCGGAAGTCTTATAAACTGACGTCATAAGCTCGGAAGACGTAAGAGCGCTCTGAGCACAATCGTAAAGGCGAGGCACTGCCACAATAATGGCACCCACATGAAATTTTTGATAGCGCTACTGAGCGTTTTACGATCGTCCCTTGCCCGGTTTTTCTTACGTTAAATGTATATAAAACACATACAAAGTTCGTATCGTTTACAAAGAGACCGCGAAAACCTTCGCGCAGGGACGCGCTACCTATCTTCGTAAAAAAATCCATTTTTCAATTAAATATATTCGGAAAACTTACATTTTTTTAATTTTCCTAAAAATATCTGCGTAAATTGTTTTCTTGAAAAATAGTTTTTTTTTAAATATCCTGGCAAATTGTATTCTTTGAAAATTGTTCTACTCCTTCTTCAAAAACAGTTGCATTTTCTGTGAAATATTCTGGAAAATTGTATTCTTTGTTAATTGTTCCACTGTCAGATTTATCTGTGGATCATACCGGAATTTTTTTTTAATTTCCTGTGAAATATCCCGAAAAATTGTATTCTTTGATAATTTTTCCACTTCTTAAACGTTTCGAACTTTAACTCTAAACTTTATTATTATATTCTTGAAAACTAGTTTTTTTTTCTGTGGAATATTCTGGAAAATTGTTCCGCTTGTAAAATTTTCTAACAAAATATCTGGGTAAATTGCATTCTCAAAATTGTATTCCTTTTTTTTTAATTTTCTGTGAAACATTCTGAAAAATTGTATTCATTGAAAATTGTCCCACTTCTATAATTTTCTGTAAAATATCCTCAAAAATGATATTTTTATTTTTATTCTTAAAATTGTATTCTTGAAAAAAATTTGCATTTCTTTGACTTTCTGTGAAGTATCCTGAAATATTTTATTATTTAAAAATTGTTTCACTTCTAGAATTTATTGTAAAATGTCCGGAAACTTCCCGAAAAAATTGAATTTTTTGAAGTCCCTTAAAAATGTCTATGTACATTGTATTCTTAACATTGTATTCTTGCATATAGTTGCATTTCGTGAATTTTTTGTCAAATATTCCGAAATATTGTCGTTTTGAAAAATAACTGGGGAAACTGAATTCATGAAAAATAGTTTTTTTTTAATATCCTGGAAAATTGTATTCTAAAACTTTCTGTAAAATATCCCAAAAATTTGTATTTTTTTAATTTTCTAAAAAATATCTGGGTAAATTGTATTTCTTAAAAATAGGTTTTTTTCGTGAAATATCCTGGAAAATTTGTATTCTTTTTAAATTGTTCCAATTCTAAAATTTTCTTTGAATTATCCCGAAAATATGTTTTTTTTTTAATTTTCTAAAAAATATCTGTAATTTGCATTCTCAAAATTTCATTCTTTAAAAACCGTTGCATTTTTTAATTTTCTGTGAAACATCCCGAAAAATTGTATTCTTTGAAAATGGTTCCACTTCTATCATTTTCTACAAAATATCCTGAAAAATGATATTTTTTTATTTTTATTCTTACAATTGTATTCTTAAAAAAATGTGCATTTCTTTGACTTTCTGTGAAATATCCTGGAAAATTTTATTATTTATAAATTTTTCCACTCCTAAAATTTACTGTAAAATATCCAGAATTTCTTGAAAAATGGTATTTCTTGAAGTCTCTTAAAAATATCTATGTAAATTGTATTCTTCACATTGTATTCCTGGAAAACAGTTGTATTTCTTGAATTTTTTGTCAAATATCCCGAAAAATTGTATTTTTGAAAAATAGTTTATTTTTTTGTTTTCTGTGAAATATCCTGGAAAATTGTATTCTGTTTAAATTGTTCCACTTTTACCATTTTCTTTGAAATATCCCGTAAATTGGTATTTTGGTCCTAAAAAATATCTGCGTAAATTTTATTCTTAAAATTGTAGTTTTAAAAAACAGTAACATTTTTTAATTTTCTGTTAAATATCCGGATAAATTTTATTCTTTGTAAATAGTTTTACTTCCTAAATAATCTGTGAATAATTTCGGAAAATTGTCGTATTTCCTTGTAATTTTATGAAAAACATCTGGATTCGTTGCATTAGAAAAATTTGAAATTGAATTTTAAAAATTTCCACTTTTAAGTTTTACTGTGAACTGTCCGGAAAATTGTATTTATTGAAAAATAATTGGACATATTGTATTCCTAAAATTGTATTCTAAAAAAACGGTTTTATTTCTATAATTTCATGCGAAATATGATAGAAAATTGTTTTCTTAAAACTAATTTTTTTCCTGTGAAATATATCCTGGTAAACTTTTTTTTGTAATGGTTCCACTTGTAACATTTTTTATGAAATATCTCAAAATTTTTTTAAAAATAATTTTCTAAAAAATATTTGGGTAAATTGCATTTTCAAACAAATGCAAGTAAATTGTATACTTGGGAAACTGTTTTTTTGGTAATATTCTGTGAAATATCCTACAAAATTGTATTCTTTGAAAATTTTTCCACTCCTAAAATTTTCTTCTGCAATATTCCGAAATTTTTTTCTTTTCAATTTTTTGAAAAATATTTGAGTAAATTGTGCTCCTAAAATTTGATTCTTAAAAAGACGTTTTTTTTTTTGCTTTTTCTGAAACTTTCCGAAAAATGGTATTTTTGAAAAATAACTCGGTAAATTGTATTCTTGAAATTTTATTTTAAGAAAACAGTTGCATTTCCTTAGTTTTTTGTTAAATATCCTGGAAAATTGTATTCCTGAAATTATAGTTTTGAAAACTGTTGTATTTCTTTAATTTTTTGTGAAATTTTATGGAAAATTGTATTCTTTGAAAATTGTTCCACTTTTAAAAAATTCCATTTTTATTTCCATAAATCACCAATTTGAGGAGTATTTAAAAAAAAGTCCAAACCAACCGATTATATCCACGTTTCAGATTAAGAAGACTCCATGTTGCATTTAAAAAAGAGAAACATTTATATCACCGATTTTTTTTAAATCTGAACTTGTTACATTTTTATTTTAAGTGTGAAAAACAGTGCGAGGGCCGCACTCCTATCGCATTAGTTGCATCAGGTTGCATCATGCGGCCAAAATCAACAAATGGTTTTAGGCGACCCTATATGTTTCCTTTATTCCCCCGATTTAGGATCAAGGTCACTGTAAGCCACGTCCGAAACCGTTCTTATATCGGAAGTTGTATGTATTTTCTATTGCAAATATTTTATTTTTTATTTTTCCGTGTCAAGAATATTTTTTTCGAGATTTTTTCGCCGTGAAGGTTTTTATAATAAGTTGAAGATGACTAAAAGATATACCAAAAAATAACATACCTGACACTGTAAAATTGCCGGAAAAGAAAGTTCTCGAAATTAAAAGTTCTTATATTTAGAAAAGTTGCGGGACTGAAAGATCTCGAAACTGTCAAATTCCCAAATCGAAAAATTCACGAGTAGCAAAATTCAGAAACTATAAAATTGCAGATGTATAAAAATCTCGAATATGGAGAATTCCCGTATCATAAAATTCCCGAATATAAACAATTAAATTTTTATGAATGAAATAATTAATTTTAATATAATTTTAATTGAAATAATTTAATTATTTTATAAATAAAAAAAATTGATTCGGGAATTTCATAATTTGGGGATTTTCTTGTTCTCGTATTTTATAATTCGACAATATTC
Source organism: Belonocnema kinseyi (assembly GCF_010883055.1). Lineage (NCBI taxonomy): Eukaryota > Metazoa > Arthropoda > Insecta > Hymenoptera > Cynipidae > Belonocnema > Belonocnema kinseyi. Next base: position 137,768,755 of record NC_046661.1, read on the forward strand.
TGTCAAGAATTTTATTATTTGGGAATTTTTTAATTTGGTTATTTTTCAAGTCGGAAATTTTATTATTCGAGAATTTTTCAATTCGGATATTGTTCCAATTCTTGAATTTTATTATTTGTGAGTTTTTCAATTCGGGGATTTTCTATTTCGTGAATTTTTTAATTAGAAAATTTTCTCAGTTCGGGAATTTCATTATTTGGAATTTTTCAACCCGGAAATTTTTCAATTTGAGAATGGAATGTTATTATTCGGAAATTTTATTATCCGGGAATTTCATTATTTAAAAATGTTATTATTCGGACATTTTATTATACGGGAATTTTATTAATCGGGAATTTTATTATTCGAGAATTTTATTACTCTGGAATTTTTTTATTCTGGGAATTTTCCATTTTAGGACTTTTTTTATTCGTGAATTTCATTATTCAGAAATTTTATTATTCAAGAATTTTTTATTCGCAAATTTTTCAATTTGTCCAATTACAGAATTTTTTATTTGGGAATTTCTCAATTCAGGAATTTTACTAATCGGGATTTTTTTAGTCTGTGAAGTTTTCAATTTTTAAAATTTGTTATTCGCGAATTTCATTGTTCAGAAATTTTATTATTCGGAAATCTTTCAATTTGCCCAATTCCGGAATTTCAATGAAAACAAAATTTCTATCAAAATTTTCATTATTTTGTTTGTAATGAATAAATATGATTTATAAAAATAGTTTTTTTAGTTTTTTTCATTCGGGAATTTCATTAATCAGATATTTTATTATTCGGAAATTTTTCAATTTGTGCAATTCCGGAATTTCCATAAAAAAATTTTCTATCCAAATATTTCATTATTTTATTTGTAATGAATATGTATGATTTATAAAAATATATTTTTTTATAGTTTATATTTGATAATGTTCTATTGTCTTTTCTATTTTCCTATTTCAACATTAAAAAACAATTTTTCATCCACAAAAATATTTTATTATTGTCTGTTTATTAGTTTCTCTTGGAAATTTTATTTTTCGGAAATACAATAAAAGGTAGTAAATAAAATACTTATATTAGAGGAAAATATATTTGTATTATATTTATTATTTATTTATCATTAAAAACATTTTTATATCATATACATTTTGGAAATATTATAAATTGGGATTTTTCCTAAAGTGGGAATTTTATTTTTGTTATTTCCAAATTCGGTTACACAGAGTTAGGAATTTTTCAATTCAAGAATTTTATATTTTCAGTCATTTTCTTTTTCAGCAAATTTTGTAGTGTCAGGAATTTTATTTTACGAGAATTTACGGTAATGTTTTCCTGAAAAATAATTTGATTAATAATTTTGAATAATAATAAAAATGTGTAAACATAAAAATTAAGCATGAAGACTTAAATAAAAGTAAATAGTTTTGAATCATTTAATAAAAAGCAGGCCAAGTCCTACAATTTATTGCAAAAGCGTTAATTTTTTAAGAAGAAAATATTAAAAATTAAAGATTTGATGACTCTTTAAAACAAAAAACAAAACAATTGTAGGAAAATATCTGAGAAGTATTTTAATTTTTGTATGCCTTAAGAGTTGTCTAAGATAAAAAAAATCGGTGATATGAATATTCGTTTTTTCTGAAACCCCATAAAAATACCAAATTTATTTATAAATGATAGAATAGACATTTTTCATAGATTTCTTGATGTGCTTTTGATTTTTTTTTTATAAAAATTTGCATGCAACAGAACAACATAAATTCGAGGAGATCCGGAAGAGGAAAATCGACCGGAAGCGGAAGTCTAGTCCAGGTATCAGCTGGAGAACTTTTGGGACGAACTCACGAGGAATTGGTCCTTTTACTGATCCAGCTGCGACGGCAAAGTGCCACCTTATGCAAAGCAATGGAGAATTGTCACATGGAAATTGAGGCTCAGGTCCTAAGAATTTCCCGCTTTCTAATTTTTTTTTTCAAAATGAATTTTTTTTTTAGGATTTTAACATAGAAACTTTTAATTTTTAAGCTTAGGTGGATGCTGGTGATCGGTATTAGTGCTGGCGATCGGGTCTTTGGCTTTTGTAGCTGTAGATTTTCTTTATCATCTTTTTAGATTTACTGTTATAATTATTATACTATATTTTATATTTATTGCAATTATACTAAAAATTAATATTTATCTTTTCACAGCTCGCTTCATTAACATTTTTGCTTTCTGTAGCCTCTCGTAAAAGTTTTTCTGATAATTCAGCATTTCCTGGAAAATGGTATTCTAAGAATAATAAAAAAAATATCCCGGAAAATCGCATTCTGGGAATTTTCACATAAAACGCTTCGAAAATGTTTGTATTACTCGAATTTAGGAGAAAATATCCCGAAAAATTGAATTTTTTAATTTTCGAATATATATTCAAGTAAATTGTACTCCTGAAATTTTATTCTGGAAAAATAGTTTATTTTCTTTAATTTTGTGTGAAACATCTTGGAAAATTGTATTCTCTGAAAATTGTTCCAATTCTAGAATTGTCTGTGAAATATTTTGAAAAATTATATTTTGAAAATTTTCTAAGAAGTATCTGGTTAAATTTTTTTCTTAAAATTGTGTTTTTGAAAAACATTTGAATTTCTTGAATTTTCTATTGAATGCCCTGGAAAACAGTCTTCTTCAAA
>NC_046661.1:137771496-137778558 GCF_010883055.1 Belonocnema kinseyi
TACAATTGTATTTTTGAAAAACAATTTAATTTCTATAAATTTTCTTTGCAATATCCTCTGATTTTTTTTTAATTATGTGAGAAGTATCTGGTTAAATTTTTTCCTTGAAAAACAGTTCAATTGCTTGCATTTTCTGTGCAACACTCTGAAAGATTGAATTAAAAAAATTTTTTTTAATGTCTCGGTATACTGTATTCTTGAAAAACCGTTTTTTGTTGTTAAAAAATTGGAAAATTGTATACTTTAAAAATTGTTGCACTTCTCGAATTTTCTTTATAAATATCCCGATATTTTTTGTTTTTTAATTTTCGAAAAAATATTTAAGTAAATTGTGTTCCTCAAAGTTAATTGTTGAAAAATAGTTTTTTTTTTTAATATTGTGTGAAATGTCTTTGAAACTTTTATTCTTTGAAAATTGTTCCAATTCTAGAATTTTCTGTGAAATTTTCTGGAAAATTTCCCTTTTGTAATTTTCTGAAAAATGTCTGGATAAATTTTGTTTTCGAAAAAACGTTGCGTTTCCTTAATTTACTTAAAAATAACATGACAAATTGTATTCTTTGAAAATTGTTCCACTTCTCGAATTTTCTATTGAAATATCCCAATAGTTTTTGATTCTTAATTTTCGGAGAATTATTTAAGTAAATTGTGTTCCTCAAAATTAATTGTTGAAAAATAGTTTATTTTTTTTTTAATATTGTGTGAAATGTCTTTGAAACTTTTATTCTTTGAAAATTGTTCCAATTCTAGAATTTTCTGTGAAATTTTCTGGAAAATTTCCCTTTTGTAATTTTCTGAAAAATGTCTGGATAAATTTTGTTTTCGAAAAAAAGTTGCGTTTCCTTAATTTACTTAAAAATAACATGACAAATTGTATTCTTTGAAAATTGTTTCACTTCTCGAATTTTCTATTGAAATATCCCGATAGTTTTTGATTCTTAATTTTCGGAAAATTATTTAAGTAAATTGTGTTCCTAAAATTGTATTGTTGCAAAATAGTTTATTTTCTTTAATATTGTGTGGAATGTCTTGGAAAATTGTATTCTTTGAAAATTGTTCCAATTCTAGAATTTTCTGTTAAACTTTTTGGAAAATTTTTCTTTTGTAATTTTCTGAAAAATGTCTGGATAAATTTTGTTTTCGAAAAACAGTTGCATTTCCTTAATTTTCTGAGAAATAACATCACAAATTGTATTATTTAACAAAATTGTTCTACTTCTAGAATTTACTGTGAAATATTCTGGAAAATTATATTTTGGAAATTTTTTGAAAAATATCTGGTTAAATTGTATTCCTAAATTTGTATTCTTGACAAACATTTGAATTTTTTAAATTTTCTATTGAATGACCTGGAAAACAGTATTCATTGAAATTTGTTGCACTTAGAATTTTCTATCAAATATTCCAGAAATTGTATTTTTTTAATTTTCTGAAAAATATTTTTTTTTTCTAAAAAAATATTCCTGAAATTGTATCCTTCAAAACAATTTTATTTCTATAATTTTTCTTTGCAATATTCTCTGAATTTTTTTAATTATGTGAGAAATCTGGTTAAATTGTATCCTTGAAAAACAGTTTAGTTGCTCGCATTTTCTGTAAAATATCCTGAAAGATTGGATTTTTTTAAATTTTCTAAAAAGTATTTGTATTTTATTCTTGAAAAATCTTTTTTTTTTGAAGAATTGAAAAATCGTATTCTTTGAAAATTGTTCCACTAATCGAATTTTCTTTTCAAAAACCCGATATTTTTATTTCTTCTTTAATTGTCGGAAAAATATTTAAGTAAATTATATTCCTAAAACTGAATTCTCAAAATGTATTTTTTTTAAGCTGAATTTTTTTAATTTCCTGAAAAATACCTGGGTCAATTGTACTTTCAGAATTGTATTCTTATAAAAAAGTTGTATTCCTTGAATTTTCTGTGAAATATTCTCGAAAATTGTATTCTCTGAAAACTGTATCATTTCTAGAATTTGTTGTAGTCCTATGAAAAATTGTATTGTTTTAAAACTGTTCAACTTCAAAAATTTTCTGTGAAATATCGCGGAAAATTGAATTTTTGGAATTTTTGGACTGGATTTTCTAAACAAATTTTGGTTAAATTGTATTCCTAAAATTGTATTCTTGAAAGACTGTTGCATTTTTTGGTTTCTTAAAAATATCCTGAAAAATTTTATTCCTGGAAAATTTTTCAACTTCCAGAATTTTCCGTGAAATATTCCGGAAAATCGAATTTTTTAATTTTATGAAAAATATTTAAGTAAATTTTATTCCTAAAATTTTATTCTTGAAAAAATTTTTTATTTTTTTAATTTTCTGTGAAATTACCTGGAAAATTGAATTCTTGGAAAATTATTTTACTTCTGGAATTTTCGGCTGAATATCCCGGAAAATTATATTTCTTAAAAAAACATCTAGGCAAAATTTATTCTTGAGAAAAAGTTTCATCTCTTTAATTTCTTCTGAGATATCCTGCAAAATTGTATTTTGTAACTTTTTTGAGAAATGTCTGATTAAATTGTATTCCTAAAATTGTATTCTTGAAAAATATTTCAGTTTCTTAAATTTTACATTGAATAATCTGAAAAGCTATATTCTTTAAAAATTGTTACCCTTTTAGAATTTTCTAACAAATACCCCAGAAATGGTATTTTCTTTATTTTTTGAAAAATATTTTTTTTTAAAATTGTATTTCTAAAATAGCACTCTTAAAAAAAATTTTTTTTCGTTACATTTTTCTGTACTATATGCTGTGAAATTCTATTTCCAGTTTTCTGATAAATTTCTTATTAAATTGTATTCCTAAAATTGTATTTTTGAGAAAAAATTTTATTTCTATAATTTTTCTCTGAAATATCCTTTTTTTTTTTAGTTTTCTGAGAAATATCTGGTTAAATTGTATTCTTGAAATACAATTTGATTTTTTGCATTGTTTGTAAAATACCCGAAAAATTTTTATTTTTTTTATTTTTCTTAAAAATTGCTCTGTATATTGTATTCTAGAAAAAACTTTTTTGTAATATTCTGTGAAATATTTTGGAAAATTGTATTTTTAAGAAATTGTTCAACTTCTAGAATTTTCCGTAAAATATCTCGGAAAAGTGTATTGCTTGAAAAATATCGGGGAAAATTATAGTCCTAAAATTTTATTCTTGAAAAACTGTTTCATTTCTACAATTTTCTGCGAAATAACCGAGAAAATGGTATTTTTTGAATTTTCGGACAGGTGTTCGATTAAATTGTATTCCTAAAATTGTATTGTCGGAAAACAGTTGAGTTTCTTAAATTTACTGTGAAATGTCCAAAAAATTTTATTCTCTGGATCTTATAAAGAATGTCTGGGTAAATTGTATTCCTGAAATTATATTCTTCAAAAACAGATGAATTTCTTTAATTTTCGTTGAGATATCGTGGAATATTGTATTCTTGGAAAATTGTTCGACTTCTAAAATTTTCCGTAAAATATCCCAAAAAATCGAATTTTGTCATTCTCTGAAAAATATTTAATTAAATTGTATTCTTAAAGAAAATTTTAATTTCTTGAATTTTTTGTCAAATAATCTGGAAAATTGTTTTACTACCAGAATTTTCTTTAAAATATCCTGGAAAATTAAATTTTTTAATTTTATGAAAAATATGGAAGTAAATTTTATTCCTAAAATATTATGGAAAATTTAATTTTTTAATTTCCTGAAAAGTACTTAAATAATTTTATTCCTAAAATTTTATTCTTGAAGATAATTTCATTCATAAAATTGTATTCTTGAAGATATATTTATTCCTAGAATTAAATTCTTGAAGGAATATTTATTCCTAAAATTGTATTCTTGCAGATCATTTGTATTTTCAAAATGAAATATCCTGAAAAATTGTATTCATGAAAAATTGTTTCACTTGTAGAATTTTCTGTGAAATATTCCGAAAAATTCAAGTTTTTAATTTTTTGAAAAATATTGAAGTAAATTTTATTCCTAAAATGTTATAGAAAATAGAATTTTTCAATTCTCTGAAAAATATTTAATTAATTTTTTTTCCTAAAAACTTAATTCTTGAAGAAAATTGTAATTTCTTGAATTTTCTGTGAAATAACCTGGAAAATTGTTTTCCTACTAGAATTTTCCCTAAAATATTCAGGAAAATTAAATTTTTGAATTTTATGAAAAATATTGAAGTAAATTTTTTTCCTAAAACTTTATGAAAAAATGCATTTTTTAATTTTATGAAACATATTTAAATAATTATATTCCTAAAACCTTATTCTTGAAGAGAATTTCATTCCAAAATTTTTATTCTGGAAGAAACTTTTATTCCTAAAATTTTATTCTTGGAGAAAATTTTTTTTCAATATGAAATCTCCTGAAAATTGTTTTACTTGTAAAATTTTCTATGAAATATTCTGGAAAATTCAAGTTTTTAATTTTTTGAAAAATATCTAAGTAAATTTTATGGAAAATTTAATTTTTTAATTTCTTGACAAATATTTAAGTAAATTTCATTCCTAAAATTTGATTCTTGAAGAAAAGTTTGTTTTCAATATAAAATATCCTGAAAAATTGTATTCATGGAAAACAGTTTCACTTGTAGAATTTTCTGTGAGACATTTCGGAAAATTTAAGTTTTCAATTTTCTAGAAAACATTTAAGTAATTTGCATTCCTAAAATTTAATTCTTGAAGAAAATGTTAATTTCTCAATTTTAGTATTTGAATATATTTTGAGAAGTCTATTTAAGAAAATTGTATCCTATAATTTTGTAAACAGTTTTCCGGAAAATTGTAACATCAAAAAATCGTATTCTCTTCAATTAACAATTTTATCAGGAAATTTCTCTGAATATTTCTGAGAATTTTCCGAAAATTTTCAAAAATATAGTTTAATTTTTTTGCAGGAAAATTCTCGCATACTAAAATTTTCTCGTATTCTCTTAAATCTTCCGAACTTTTTCTGTAAATTTTCGAGAAACTAATTTCTAATTTTTGAAAAATAATTATATCGCCATTAATTATACCGTAAAATTTTTACTTGGGATTGTAGGTCTTTTAATCATAAGAGAATGCTTATAATTAATAAATAATTATAAAATAATTTTCTATAATAATAAAAGCTCTAAATACTGCAATATTTTATTATTATCTTTAAAAACTTTGTAAATTGACGTTCCGGATTAAGGAATATGAAAACCCAAAATAAAAATAATAAAAAAATTTTAATATGTCATTCCGTGGCTGAATATGTTTACAAAATAATTTTAATAACAAACATTCATACTAATTCACATTTGTTTTTTCTTGGATTTCAGCCACACTATCTGCACCTAAATTCACTTATTTATTATTAAAAAAGAGGAAAAATATTCAATGTTTGGAAGAACAAAAGAGCTAATTATTTCCGGCTAGCGAAAGTTTATAAACTTTTAAGTCTCGCTTGCTACATAAGCGGAAGTGTTGTTCCGAGTTCGTCGAGTTTAGAGTTCCGTAAAGTTTTTCATATTTAATCCTTTATTCAGAATTTTAAGAGCTTTTCCCATTCTGAGTCTTTACATATTTATTAAGCAATTTACACAAATAAAATTGTGCAATAAAATTTAAATTATAGACTTATTGGCAAAAATAATACAGATAATAGAGATAAGGCAAAATTACTCCATCTGAGGCTCATTAAACGCAAAATTTGATAAGATTTCCAAGGACTTTTACAAAATATTTTTATCTAGATTCTGAATGGCGTTATCACCTTTAAAGTCAAGGCTAATTTTTAATTTGTCATTCGGTTCGTTTTCCGATACCAGCGTTCGATACTTCGAAATTTTAAACCATGATAATTATTTGTTCACAAACCTGTAAAGATTTTTTAAAGTTTAATCGCTCTAATGAAAAATTTTTTCCTAAATATCACTTTTGCAAAGAATCAAGTTGTTAAATTAATTTTCCTAACCCATGCAAAGAGTTGAAATTGAAATGCAAATCTTCAAAATCAGAATTTTATTTTTGTCTTTCATAATTGATAATTCAATACCCACAAGGCAAAATTCTTCCTGCTGAGGCTTATTTAACTCAGAATTTAATGAGCTTTCCAAAAAAAATTCGAAAATATTTTTATCTCTATTCTGGACGGCGTTATTACTTTTTAAAGTCAAGGTTAATTCTTGATATGTTTTTTGGTTAGTGGTCCAATACTATTGTCCGATACTTCGCAATTTTTTTAAACAATAATTATTATTTCATAAACTCGTGAAGAATTAAAAAAATTTAATGTCCCAAATGAAATGTAATATCCTAAATAACAAGTTTTTAAAATATCAAGTTATTTCATTAATTTATCTAGCTCCTATCAAGAGTTAAAATTAAATTACAAATTTCCTTAAAAATCTAAATTTTATTTTTGTCTTTCTAAAGTGATAACTTAATTCCCACAAGGCCAAATTGCACGAATGTAGGCTCATTTAACGCAGAATTTCATAAAATTTCTAACGTATTATTAACAATATTTTTGTCTACTTCTGAACGGCGTTATGACCTTTCAAAGTCAATTCTAAGTTTTATTAGATCATCTGTTAGTTGTTCAATTATTTTCAATATCAGAATATATCTGTTAGATATAATAATTTATTAAATTATTTAACTCCTTTAAAATTTTTTTAAAACAATAATTATTATTTAAGGAACCCGTGAAGATTTTGAAATTTTTAATAACCCAAATGCGTTATTAAATTGACTTTTCTAGCTCCTGCTTTTCCTAGCTTTTGACAAAGGCTGAAAGTAAAGTACCAATTTCCCAAAAAATCGGAATTTTATTTTAGCCTTTATCACGTGATAACTTAATACCCACAATACGAAATTACTCCAACTAAGGTTCATTTAACTCAGAATTGAATAAGCTTTCCAGCGATTAAAAAAAAAAATTATTTATATTCTGAACGGTGTTATCAACTTTTTAAGTCAAGGCTAATTTTTTGAAAACCTTATTCGTTGGCTGATACTACCTACCGTCAGAGTAGATCTGTTAGATATAATAAATTATTGAACTATTTAATTCGTTTTAAAATAAAATAAAATAAAATAAA
>NC_046661.1:137778658-137806611 GCF_010883055.1 Belonocnema kinseyi
AGTAAAGTAAAGTAAAGTAAAGTAAAGTAAAGTAAAGTAAAGTAAAGTAAAGTAAAGTAAAGTAAAGTAAAGCAAAGCAAATTAAAGTAAAGTAAAGTAAAGTAAAGTAAAGTAAAGTAAAGTAAAGTAAAGTAAAGTAAAGCAAAGCAAAGCAAAGCAAAGCAAAGCAAAGTAAAGTAAAGTAAAGTAAAGTAAAGTAAAGTAAAGTAAAGTAAAGTAAAGTAAAGTAAAGTAAAGTAAAGTAAAGTAAAGTAAAGTAAAGTAAAATAAAATAAAAATTAAATTAAATTAAATTAAATTAAAATTAAAAACTAAAAATGAAATAAAAATTTAAATAAAATTGAAAAAAGAGGCTCACATAGAAATTAATCCGTTCTCCAGTCTCGAGTTTCTACTTGTTGCTATTACTTCTATTACATCTCCTCTGATGAAAAAAGGTGGCCACTTAGGATCGGTTTTCCAAGAGCTGACATTGAGGGAAAGGCCGCTCTCAGTTCCCTCTCTGCGTTGCTACGATAAGGTGCATTAGCCTTCATAAAATCAAGAAAAAAAAAGAAAAAAAGTGCTCGAGACAGCCATTAGCTTCAACCCTATAAATGGCCGTGAGTCTCTATTGCTTCTTGAATAATTATAAATTTATAACTCCGTCGATCCGTGATCTCAGTTAAATTAATTAACCCTCGCAAAGCTTTCAAATCATTATTTCGGTTAATTTTTCAAATGGACTTCTATTTACGGATGCTTACGAAAATACGGATTTATAGATCATACCTGCAACATTATTTAACAGAAAAATTTTCAAAAGTTTAATTTTTGATTTACATTTTTTCTGCATTTTTTTCCTCTGAAAGCAACATTATTCTCATGAAGGAAAAGAACCACTTTTTATTTTTAATCTTTTTTTTTAAATCGGACGAGGAAAAGTTTGTATTTTTAACTTTTTTATTTAATTAAAAGGGAGAAAAAATTTGTGTAATTTAATTTGTTCCTGAATAGAAAGAGGGAATATTTCAATTTTTAACATTTCGATTAATATTTTTATTGAGTTTAAGGGAAAAATTTTCTGTAATTGTCACGGTTTCACTTTTCTTGATTTTTATTTCCTTATATTAAAAATGTAAACAATTTTAAAAGCTATTATTAAACAAATGTCTAAATATTAACTTTGAAAATGGAAACAATAATTAATAATTGATCATTTCGAATTGAAAGCTTTTGAAATTTCAAAAAACTTATTGAACGATTGTTAATTGAAAATGTTAATAATTGTTTAAAAAATTTCTTATGAGTCAAATTGAATATACAGTTTCAAAGCGTTACAAATTAAAATATTTTCGTTTAGAAATTTAAAAATGGGATCATTTTAAATTCAAACTAATTGAAATTGCATTACTTCTAATGAAAAGCGTTTAAACTTGATTAATATTTCATCCAAAACTTTCGAATTTAAATAATTTTCAATTTGAACCGATTTAACTTGAAAATATTGAATTTGAAAATTTTTGTAATGTTTGAAAGTAAAAAATGCTAAAATTCTAGAATTTTTAATCGTTATTACATTTTTTTTAAATTAGTTCATTCGTCAACATCTACAAAATTAAGAAATAAATTCAGTGTTTAAAATAGAACCATTTTCAATTATAAACATTTTAAATTGAATTATTCTGAAAGAATGTTCAAAATCTAATTCAAAAAAAAATTGTCATATTAATATTTTGTTATACTCAAACCGTTTAAAATTTCAATTATTTTAAATAAATTAAATTATTTGAAAATGAATGATTTTTTAAATTGTTGTTTTAGCTTTTACAATTAAGTAATTTAAATTTTCAATGCAAAATTATAACGTGCAGAAGAAAAAAATGAAAATCCTAAACGTTTAAATTCTAAACAAAAAATTAAAGAAATCATTCAATTACTGAGCGGTCAATTAAAGATAGTTTAATTTTTATCTAAGTTTATTTTAAACAAAAGTATTACTAACTTTTTTATTTTAATTCATTTAATTTTTAAGATTTCCTTTTGAATTATTATTAATTCTTGAAATTTTATAAACAATTATTTTTTATTTTAAAATTCTTTTTTTACATCTTCAATTAAGAATTAGACAATTTTAAGATATTAAACTGTAAATAAAAAAGAAAAAAGAAAAGGATACAAAAAAGCTCGCTATTATTTCAATTTTAAAAATTGCACCATTTTAAAGCCGCTACAATTGGAAATTGTTCTTTTAAAGGTGATTTGGAAATGGTTAATAATTTGAAAAATTTTTAAATAAAAAATAATTCAATGTTCAAAGACCAGTCCTAGAATCTTCCCATTTAAAAGCTTTAATTTTATAACGTTTTTATAAATTTTTCATTGTTTTGGATTTATTCTGAAGGTATTTATTTAAAAAATGTATTATATAGTTAACAATTGAATTATTTTGTTGAAAGTTAAAAAATTTTGTTAAAAAGTCATACTTTTTAGTAAAAAATTCTTCTTTTTGGTTAAATTAAACTGTTTTTTTATTTTAAATAAAATATTTTCCATGCTAAAATGTCCACTATTAAATTTTGCGTTAAAAATTAATATTTCTTGTAAAAAATTAAACCTTCGTTTCTTTAACGTTTATTTTATTTTTTTTGTTTTTTAAAGATTCACAATTTTATTTTCAAATTTGTTTTTTGTTTTTGTGAAAACTCAATTTTTTAACTGAGAATTTAATTATTTTATTTAAATTTCAAGTGATTGATTGTAAATTAACTTTTGTGTTGAGAATTCATATTTTTGGCTTAAACATTCAATTGTTTTATAGAAAATTCGTCTTTTTTACTTAAAAATTAAAAAATTTGTTATACAATTCAACTGTTCAGTAAAAATTAAAACAGTCTTGTAGAAAATTCGTTTTTGTTGTTGAAAATTAATTCTCTCAAACAAAATGTAACTACTTCATTTTTGGTAAAAAAAAAATTCATCTGTTTTAGATTCAAAAATCAACTATTAAGATAAAAAAAATTTAGACATGCAAAAATATAAACTAAAAACTAATCAAATAAAATTTGAATTCATATCACATCGATTTCTCAAACTGTTTAGTTACAAATTCATGTAATTTTGTGTAGATCAGTTTTTAAAAATATTGATATATTTTGTTGAGAATTGATCTTTTTTAGTTGAAAATTAATCTTCTTAGTCGAAAATTTAAAATTGTGGATGCTATTTTTTTCTTTTATTAACTAAAATGTTTTTTTGTCTAAAAATCATTCTTTTTTATTTAAAAATTCATCTCTTTTGGTAGAAATTTGATATTTTTTGGTTAAAAGTGAAACTTTTTCGGTTGAAGCTAAAAATGTTTTGTTCAAAAAATGTATAAAAGTTGAACTAATTCAGTTAAAAATTGCAGTATTCAGTTAAAAATTTAACTATTTTTTTTTGTAATGTATTCTTTTTGTTACTAATTTTTTATAGTTAAAAATGACACTTTTTTGGTAAAAAATTAATCTTCATGGTTGAAAATCTAACCACTTGATAAAAATTCATTTTTAGGTTTAAAGATTCATTATTTGAGTTCAAGGTTCATCTCTTTTGTTGAAAATTTAACTATTTTGTTGAAAACTTAGTTTTTTCTATAAAATTAATCTGGTTTATTGAACATGATTTTTTTGCTAATTGAAAATTAATTTTTTTAATGGTAAATTTAACTACTTCATTTTTTATTAAGAAGTAATCTTTTTAGATAAAACTTCTATATATTGGATCATTCAAAAGGACTGATTTCATAAGTGAGTCAAATTTACTGATTTAAAAAGTCACTTTTGAATGATTAGTCAGTCAATGTCGACACCAGTAATGAATAAATAGTAAATTATTTATTTTTTGTTATATTTTTTTTTATTATTTTGTATGATTTTTTTTATTTCTTTAATTGATAAATAATCTGAACTTAAAAAAATGATTTGAATTTGTAGAAGTAAAAAATATTTTGCAGTGGGAAATCGATTGGCTTATGCCTGTTCTCAGCAAATTCGAGGTGAACAGTGCAATCTGTTGATTAGGCAATTATCGTTGCTGCATCTTAGCACGCTTCGTGGTGCAGCTAACTGAACGAATTAGCAAACGCCTGACCAACCGCAAACAGCAGATGAAGCAAAAGCACTTTTTAAACAAAAAATTGAATTCTCAACTAAAAAAAAGGAATAGTTAATGTTTTAATTAACAAAATTAATTTTCAACCATAGAAAAAGAATTAAATATTTAAAAAATTACATTTTCAACCAAAATAGTTGAATTTTCAGTCAAGAAGTTTGGAATTTTAAACTAAAAAATTAATTTTATAGAAAATTGTTAAATTTTTAATAAAATAGATGAACTTTCAACTGAAATAATAAATCATTAAAAAAAAGAGTGCATTTTCAACAGAGGAGTTCAACTTTCAACCAAGTGGTTTAATTATTTAAACAATTAATTTTCTACCAAATATATGAATTTTTTAAAGTTACGTGAATTTTCACCAAAAAGATTAATATTCAAACAATGTTATATACAAAATTAATTTCTAAAGAGAATAATTAAGTTTTCAATAAAAAAATGCATTTTTAACTAAAATAAAAAAACATTAAAAAAAGAATATTTTTTCGGCAAAGCAGTTTTTCTCTCAAGAAAGTAGTTTAATTATTTAAAAAATTAATTTTCCGCTAAGAATATTAATTTACTACCGAAAGAATGAATTTTCATGAAATGATATGAATTTCTAACCGAAAAAGGATTAGTTAATTTTAATTGACAAAATTGATTTTAAACGATAAAAAAATGAATTAAATGTATTTTTCCAATACATTTTCAACCAAAAAAGTTAAATTATTTTAAACAAAATAATCAAATTTGCAACAAAACAGATGAATTTTCAAATAAAATTATAAACCATTAACAAGAAAAAAATGCATTTTCAACAAAGGAGTTCAACTTTTGATCAAGTAGTTTAATTATTTAAAAAAGTAAATTCCCGCCAAAAAGATTAATTTTCTACAAAAAAGATAAATTTTGTAAAAATTAAAAAAATTGTTAACTAAAGATTGATCTTTAATAAATAAAAAATCGAGTTCTAAGGTAAAAAATTGATTTACAAAAAAAATTGATTTTACACAAAGTACTTAAATTTTCAACTAAAAATATGAATCTTTAACTAAAATAATAATCTTTAAAAAAATTAATTTTCGGATGAGAAGATTAGTTTTCTGGAAAAAATATGAAATTTTAACCAAAAAGTGAAATTTGTAACAAAAATGGAATAGTTAAGTTTTCAATTAACAAAATAAATTTTGAATGATAAAAAACCAATTAAATACAAGATACAAGATGAATTTTTAACAAAGAAGATTAATTTTGAATTTAAAAAAATATATTTAAAAAAATGTATTTTTAATGAAATAGTTAAATTTTGAACCAAAAAAATAAAGTTTGAACTAAAATTATAAATCATTAACAAAGAGAATGAATTTTTAATAAGGCAGTTCAAATTTCAAACCAAGTAGGTTAATTTTTTTAAATTAATTTTCGGCCAAGAAGATTAACTTTCTTGCAAAAAGATTAATTTTTGACCAAATAGATGAATTTTCAACTTAAATTTCAAACGCTTTAATTCAGAAATGATTAATTAGTCAGTAGATAATAAATAAATAATTAATTATTGTTTCAAAAAAATTCAAAATTTTATATATAAAAACTGATTTATATTTTTAATAAAAGAAACGAAAAATCTAGAGATATGAATACGCGCTTTTTTTCAAGTCAAAATGTTATTCTTCTGAAAAATTCCCTCTTTGAAATTGTAATTTCAAAATTGTAATATTTTCGAAAAATTCACTTTTCCAAGACAAAATTAGGATTTTTAAAATGTATTGCTTAAAATCTGGGTAGTACTTTTTTCGAAAACTCTTTGATCCTATTA
This sequence comes from Belonocnema kinseyi, assembly GCF_010883055.1. Classification (NCBI taxonomy): domain Eukaryota; kingdom Metazoa; phylum Arthropoda; class Insecta; order Hymenoptera; family Cynipidae; genus Belonocnema; species Belonocnema kinseyi. The sequence continues at coordinate 137,784,591 of NC_046661.1, forward strand.
AGAATAGAAAAGTTGAAAAAATATTCAGAGTTTCTAATAAATTACAAAGTATTTATAAATTATTTTATAAAACAAACATTTTTTCAGTAGCCTCGCTTATATTTAAAAACTGCTTTTAATTTTAGAAACCATCTTTATAATTTGTTATCTAATTAAGTAGAAAGGGACTTATTTCGTTTAATAAATATTTATCATTTTTTTAATCTTGTGATTTTTCAACTTTCAGGCCAGATTGGTTGAACTTGATACTCCGAGTCGTCTGGAGAATCTACAAAAACAGGAGAAGCTGGAGAAACATCTAATGGATCTTGAAAAAGAGGTTGGTCATTTTTCTCAGAAATATAAATCATTTTGAAATATTGTTGTAATTCCAGGATTGCAATAAAGAAAGTCCAACTTCATTTTTATTTACGGGAGACTTAAATTTATATATTTTTTTGAAAAAAAATTAAAAGCATTTCAACTAATGAGAACCTTTTTTATTGCGAGATCCAAATAAAAAAAATAGGTCAAGGTAGGTACTATGCGGCCAGAAAAAGAGATTCTAAACCTATTTTGTTCAAAAAGTTTTTGGAAAAATGTATTAATATTTATATTAACAAATTAGTTACTGGAACTGCAGTTTTTCATTTGTTTTTAAATATAATGATTTTAGAATAATTTTTTAGCTTGATTTTAAACAATTTTAAAAAAAATTTGAATTAAAAAAATATTTTAAAACTTTATAAGTTTTTAAAAGATTTCAAAGTAATTGAACATTTGAAAAGATTTTTAAAAAATTCAAACAAAATCTAGACTTAAAAGTTTTCAGATAAAATTTTGAAACTTTTTGATGGCTTTGAAAGGATTTGAGATAATACAATTTTTTTTAAGATTCCAGGGAAAATTTAAATTTAACTTTTATTGAAAAAATTTAATTTTAGATGAATATTTAAAAAAATGTATTAAATTTCTTTCTCGAGTACACATTGTTTTTGCTTGAAAGGCCAACAATTTTATTGAAATTTCGTCTTTTTTTATTAATTTATTCCTTTTTTTGTTTAAAATTAAAAGTGTTTTTAGTTTTAATATAAACTATTATATTTTTCGTTGAAGATTCTCTTTTGGCTTAAAATGTAACTATTTTGTTGAAAATTATTTTTTTTGTAGAATTTTCTTGGTTGAAAATTTAGCTTTTTGGTTTCAGGTTTGTTTTTTGGTTTGTTTAAAAATTAAAATCTCTTTTATTTTATTGAAAATTGAACTTCTTTGTTAAAAAGTAATTTTTTCTTGATAAAGATTCATAACTTTAATTAAAAATTCGTTTTTGTTTTGGTTTGTTCTTATTTGTGGTTGAAAGTAAACTTAATCTATCTTTAGGGATTCAAATTTTATTTTTATCAGTTATTTTTATTTAATTGTTTTTCAATAAAATAACAATCTTTTTGTATTCAAATATCACTTTTGATTGTGATGTTTTTTATTTGAAAATGTAACTATTTGGTTGAAGATTAACATTTTATTTAAAAATTGAATTTGGTCCATCTAAAATTTTCAAACATCTTTTTGAATTTTTTCAAGAATCTGAGAAAAATTATATTTATAAAAACATAAAAACACATAAACAAACATCCCAAACAATAAATAGTTATTCGAGATTTTGATTTTATATTAAAAATTATTTTTGCGATTCGCGCGCGTATTTTTCTCTCTTGAAATACATTTTTAACTATTTTTTTTTATAAATTAAAAAAAAAATATCCGCCTGAATCTCTTGTCCTTATCATAGTTGCTCTTTGAATCTCAGTCGAGCTAACTTTTCTGATTAAACTCGATAAAGCGAAAGAGAATTTTGCAAAGTCAGAGAAGGTTCATGTCGAAATCTTATTTAATCACAAATATAGTCGACGAACTCTCAACTTTCGCGAGTTTAAAGTTTCAAACGCCCTGGAGGAATTTCCTTCTCAAATCAGGCTAAAAAAAATATTTAAAGTCAAAGCAGAAATTCAAACTTCAACTTGACATTTGATGCAATTTCACAAAAATACTAAATACAGCAGAACCCGGATTTAGCAATTCCCGGTTTTGTAATTCTTAGAATTACTGGACTACGGAGTTTCATAGCTCAAAGGTCAAGAGACGGTTGTGTCTATTGCCTCGTAATGGCCGCAGTGCGCGAGTACTCTCTCGAGTATATTGCGCAATATTATGCATTCCAATTGGAAACGGTTCAGACGGCCCTGATTGATTATGTTTTGATTGTTTAAATATTTGTGTATAGCATCATGAAATTAGTAAAAAACACTCCTTGGAACTACTATCAAGTCGATTAAAACGTTTTTAAACAATTTGTTTATTCTCAGATGAATATTTTTATTTTTACAGAATTTGTCAAAAAATAATTTGGCACATTATAAGTCAATTTTAACAATTCTGCAGATTCTTTTTTTAATTTTAGGAAATATTCGGATCAGTAAAAAAAAGTTTAGAAGTTTAAAAAAAAAATTTAATATAAATTGAAAAGGTAGGAACACCTTTTTGGTTAAGATTTTATATTTTTATAGTTTCAGATTCTTTTTTTCCTTTTTTTGTGTTAAAAATTACACTGTTTGGTTGAAAATGAACTTTTTTGTTGAAAATTCAACTTTTTTCACAGAAAATTCTTCTTTTTTTCAAAATTCAACAATTTAAATGAACTTATTTTGACTATTTTAACAACCTAAATGTTTTTTTGGTAAATATTTTTTCTTAGATGAAAATGTAATTTTTCTGTTTTTGGTTGAAAATTGATCTTTTTATAGTTTAAAATTCGTCTATTTTGGGAGAGCAATAATTTTCTGATCTTGAAATTCCTTTTTCGTTTATTAAAAATTACAGTGTTTGTTTGAAAAGGAATTTTGTTGTGGAAAATTCACCTTTTTTTAAAAGAAAATTTGTCTTTTTTTTAATTCAACAATTTAAATGAATTTTTTTTTGTTTCTTGACTAAAAAATAATTGTTTGTCGAAAATTTTTCTTTTAGTAGAAAATTAGATTATTTTAAAAAACAACATTTTTTTGTTTAATATTTTTTTAGGTGAAAATTTAATTTTTCTATTTTTGGTTAAAAATTGATCTTTTTCTATTTTAAAATTCGTATTTTTTGATAGAAAAATAAGTTTTGTTTGTAATATACTCTTTTTTTATAAAAATGCAACTGTTTGGTTTAAAATGAACTTTATTTTTGAAAAATACTATCAAGTCGATAAAAACATTTTAAAACAGTTTTTTTTTAGATGAATTTCTTTATTTTTATAAAATTTATCAAAAAAGAATTTAGCACATTAGAAAGCAATTTTATCAATTTTGAAGATTTTTTTATTTTGCACGAAATATTCGAATCATTTTAAAAAAAGATTCAGAAGTTTGAAAGAAATTGTATTGTATTGTAGAAAAAATATTTTAGTCTTTTTTAAATGAAACTTAAATACATTTCAAAAAGAATATTCCGAGCCGATTTTTGAATTTTTTATTTAGGAACAAAGTTGAATTTTGCAAATTTTTGTGAAAATAAATATTTTAAATAGAATATTAAAATAAAATATTTATATGATTGTTTTGATATTTGTGTACAACATCATGAAATTTGTAAAAGACACTCCTTAGAACTACTATCAAGTCAATTAAAACAGTTTTAAACAATTTGTTTATTTGTACAGAACTTGTCAACAAATAATTGGCACATTATAAGTCAATTTTATTAATTCTGCAATTTTTTTTAATTCTAGGAAATATTTGGATCATTAAAAAAAAGTTTATAAGTTTAAAAAAAATGATGAATATAAATTGAAAAAGTAAAAACCCCTTTTTGGTTAAGATTTTATATTTTTATAGTTTAAGATTCGTCTTTTTTGGTCGAAAAATAATTTCCTTGCCTTGAAATTTCTTTTTTTTTGTATTAAAAATTCCACTGTTTGGTTGAAAATGAACATTTTTGTTGAAAATTCAACTTTTTTAAAAAGAAAATTCTTCTTTTTTCTTTTAAATTTAACAATTTAAATGAACTTTTTTTGCTTTCTTTACTGAAAAATATCTCTTTGTTGCAAAAATTTCTTTTAGTAGAAAATTTGACTATTTTAATAAACCAAATTTTTTTGGTTAATTACTTTTTCTTAGATGAAAATTTAATATTTTTTGTTGTTGAAAATTAATCTTTCTATAGTTTGAAATTCGTGTTTTTTGGTAGAACAATAATTTGCTTATCTTGAAATTCCTTCTTCGTTTATTAAAAATTCCAGTGTTTGGTTGAAAAGGAATTTTTTTGTTGAAAATTCACCTTTTTTTAAAAGAAAATTTGTATTTTTTTAATGCAACAATTTAATTGGACTTTTTTGTTTCTTGGTTGAAAAATATCTGTTTGTCGAAAATTCTTCTTTTAGTATAAAATTGTACTATTTTAACAAACAAAATTTTTTTGTTTAATATTTTTTTTAGGTGAAAATTTAATTTTTCTATTTTTTGTTATTCATTTATTATTATAGAATTTCGCACATGAGAAGGAAATTTTATTAATTTTTCAGATTTTTTTTAATTTGCACGAAATATTTGAATCATTTTAAAAGAAGGTTTAGAAGTTTTAGAAGTTTTAGAAAGAAGGTTTAGAAATTTGTGAACTTTTGTGAAAATGAATATTAAAAAAATAATTAATATCATTGTTTGAATATTTGTTTACAACATCATAAAATTAGTCAAAGACACTCCTTAGAAATACTATCAAGTCGATTAAAATATTTTTAAACAATTTGTTTCTTTTTAGATGAATTGATTTTTTTATGGAATTCGTCAAAAAAGAATTTGGCACATTAGAAGGCAATTTTATCAATTTTGCAGAATTTTTTTGTAAGTTGCACAAAATATTTGAATCATTTCAAAAAAAAGGTTTAGAAGTTTTAAATTTCATTTTATTGTAGAAAAAAGATTTTAGTCTTTTTGAAATAAAATTTAAATAAATTTCAGAGATTATGCCGAGCCTGTTTTGATTTTTTCATTTAAGAGCAAAGTTGAAATTTGTGAATTTTTGTGAAAATAAATATTTAAAATAAAATAATAAAATACAATATGAATATCATTGTTTAAATATTTGTGTAAAACAAATACTACAAAACAAAAACAAAACACTATCAAGCCTGTAAAAACATTTTTAAACAATTATTTTATTTTCAGATGAATTTGTTAATTTTTTAATTTTCATAGAATTCGCCAAAAAAGAATTTGGCACACTAGAAAGCTACTTTATCAATTTTGCAGAATTTGTTTTTAAGTTGTACGAAATATTCGGATCAGTAAAAAAAAATTTAGAAGTTTAAAAGAAATGGTAAATATGTATTAAAAAGGTGAAAACATAAATTGAAAAATCGGCTTTGGACTTTAATTATCTCTGATTAAGAAAAAAACAATCTTTCTGACCCACTTTGGGATGGTCGGCAATTAGTAACATAATAATTTTCTAAATGCCTTTAAAATTAATTGGCATGCTGATAACTCAGTCAGAGAAACAGTAAAAAAAAAATAATAACGAGCTGGAAACCTATTCTAATTATATAGAATTATTCTAGAATCTCGTTTCCTTCATTCTTTTTTTTCGAATCGGATTCTAGTTCTCAGATCCTTCTCAATGTGGGACTTTTATTTTATTTATTTATTTTTTAAAAAACATTTTTCAGTATGAAAAAGGAAAACCGCTGGAAAATTTGGTGGCCAATATGTTGAAATTGGGATCACTTTATAATCGAAGTGCTGGGAATGGAAGTGTCTCTGGTTCTCGACACGATCTTCTTCAAGAAAATAGGGAGCACCGAGATAGACTCGAATTTAATCAAAGAGTCGAAGAACAACGACTTTTGGCTCAGGAAAGGAGAGATTGGGATCGACTTAGTCCGGATCATGGTCAACTCCAGGTTAGAAATAAAATAAAATATTTAACCTTAGGATTTTGAAAATATTTTTTTTTTTTATTTTTTTTGTAACGAATTTTCTTATGTTTTTATTTAACAATATATTTGAATTTTTTTTATCTTTTCAGAAGTAACATTTGTTTTAAGTGTTTCAAATTTATCAAAGAAGCTATATATGATTAACTACCTAAAAATAATATCCAAAGGGTGAGAAGATATTGAAAAACAAATATTTTTTTACAAACAAATTTTGAAACAAAAATCATTTTTCGGGTTTGATTAAGCCGCATTATTAATAAAAGTGAAAATTTTAGGAGACTTTATTTCTTAAAAATAAAATAATCAAATATTTTTATCGAAGAAAAATTTTTGTTTTATGTTGCCATTTAACAAAAAATTATTGTTCAAAATTACAGAAACAATAATTGTATAAAAATTGTACAAATAAATAAATTTAAAAACTCGTGTGCTTCGAACAAAAAAAAATTTTTCACTAAATTTTCTCTGAACTTAATGTTATATTATAAACAAACATTACATGATTTACTTCAGCACTAATTTATCTCGAAATTGATTTTTTTAACTAAAAATTCATTTTTGATAACATTTTTTAATTTAAAAAAATAATATGCACATTTTCAAACAACATTTTTCATTCAGCAATATTTTTTCCAATATTTTCATTTTAAATCTGAACAATGATTTTGAAAAACTCTAAACATCAAAAAAATTCTTTGATAAAAATATTTTAGTATTTTAAATTCTGGGCTTTTTTAATTTTTTTATTTCAGTAATTTTATAATTTCAAGAATTTTATTTTTCCGAATTTCACCAAATTTTATAAAAATTTCAAATAATTTTGGGAGATATTTAGCAGTTTTAAAAACATAAAAAGATAATTATAAACTTGAAAATATTTGTATGAGTTAAAACCAATATTTAGATTTTTTAAGATTTGAAACAAAAAAATATAAGTTTTTTAAAAAAACTTTTCTGGAAAAATTTGAAATAATTTTTTATGACTTTCAAAATATTTCCAAAATTGTCAAAAAAGAATCTGGAAAATTTTGAAGCAATTTTTTTTATTTCGCAGAAATTTTTCAAATATTTAGGAAAAAGTCGAATTATTTAAAGAAGTATTTAGAAGTTTTCAAAAAAATTTTTTTAATTTTTAAAAAATTAAAAAAAAAATGTTAACGTATCTATTTGAAAATTTAAGTTTTCAAGATTGAAAAATTAATTTTAGAATAATATTTCGAAATATTTCAAAAAATTAGAAGATTTGCAAAATTATCGAAAACGAATCTCGAATATTTTAAGACAATTTTATGAGTAATTCAAGTCAGTTAAAAATATTTTAAGAAATTTTTAAAGTTTTGAGTAGGCTAGCATATTTTTGAACCTTAAAAAATTTCCGAAAATGTATCAAATATTTAAAAAACATTCCCAGCTTTAAAAAGACCTCAATATCCTTTACGATTACTTAGATTTTTCCTAAATTTGTGTAAAATCTTGCAAATTAAACATTTTTTTTTTAATTTGTAAAACCGCCTTCCTTTTTAATTAAAAATGAAACCATTTTGTTGAAAATTCAAACTATTTTAGTAAACAATTAACTTTTTGCTAAAAAATTCATAGTTTGGTTTTTAAATTTGAACTGCATTTATTCTTGGTCGTATATTTTTTGAAAATTCATATTTACACTTGAAAAATCAATTTTTCAATTGAAAATAAAACTTTTCCATTTTCGGTTGAAAATTGATTTTTTTTAGTTGAAAAATATTTACTTACTATTGAAAATTCTTCCTTTGAATTGAAAATTTGAGTATTTAAATAAAATTTATATTTTCTAGCAGAAAAATAATTTTATTGTTTACAAATTCCTTTTTTTTGTTGAAAATTCAACTTTTTTTTTACAAAAAATTCGTCGTTTGTTTTAAAAATTTTAACAATTTAAATGCGCTTTTTTTCTTTCTTTACTGAAAAATATCTGTTTGTTGAAAATTTTTCTTTTAGTAGAAAATTGCACTATTTCAACAAACAAAATTTGTTTTGGTTAATAATTTTTTCTTAGTTAAAAATTTTTTTTTTTTAAATTGATATTTTCATAGTTTAAAATTTGTCTTTTTTGGTAGAAAAATAATTTTTGTTTAAAATTTTCTCTTTGTTTTGATAATAATGCAACTGTTGGGTTTAAATGAACTTTATTCTTGAAAATTCAACTGTTTTATAGAAAATTCGTCTTGAAAAATCTCACATTTTGAATGAACTCTTTATTCTTACATGGCTAAAAAACATTTATTTGTTCAATATTCTTCTTTTTGATAGGAAACTTCATATTTTAGTTTGAAAATTTAACTTTTATTTTTAATTTACATTTTAAGCTGCAAAATTCATCTTTTCAAATGAAAAAGTAACTTTTCCTTTTTTTGTTGAAAATTAATTTTTTTATGGTCCAAAATTCGTCTATTTTGTTAGAAAAATAATCTCCTCGGTTTGATATTTCCTCTTTTTTAATTAAAAATGTAACTTGCTGAGAATGAACTTTTTTGTTAAAAATTAATATTTTTGGATGGAAAATTCAACTGTTTCTTAGAAAATTCGTCTTTTGTCTTGAAAATTAAAAAATTTGAATGAAAATTTTATCTTCTTGACTGACAAATATTTATTTGTTGATAATTCTATTTCTTGTTTGGTTGAAAAAATTCATCATTTTTGTTAAAAATTCATCTCTTTAGTTTCAAAGTTGACTATTTTTATAAAAAATCGTTGTTGATTGTTAATAATTAATTTCTCATCTAAAAATTGGACTTTCCCATTTTTTGTTAAAAATTCGTCTTTTTTATTATAAAATTCATCTTGTTTTATCAAATTTTCTGGTTCGAATAAATAAATTTCAAAAATTAATTTTAATCTGGAATTATTTTATTCCGTTTACAAAAAATTATATGTTAAAAATGTCACAAGGTTAAAATGCTCGTATTTCGTTATTAATGGCTTTAAAAAAATAAGGGAATTTTGAGAAAAAAAAGTTTCCTTTCACACTGAATAATCATCTACAGCAAGGCCTGACCTCTATTAATTATATTTATATAATTATAATTTATAGATAAAAAAATAATAAATAAATAAAATCTGGACCCAGAGACACGAGAGAGATAGAAAATTGCAGAATCTAGGTCGCTAATTATATAACAAAGTGCACTACCCTTTCTCTCGAAATGTATCGAGTGACGAGAACGGTGCTTCTGCCGGTGTCGTCAACGAGAATCATCTTCGTCTTTTTAACCGGAATCTAGTAGCTGAAATGCGAGACTCAGTGGACGACCAAGTGTCTGATGATAGAGACTCCTGCAAAAAAATACTTTATATTTATAATTTTGTGATAAAATTTTTTTATTTTAATTTTTTCTTACAGGCAAAGGTGCAGCAACTTTATAAAACAGACCGGTTGCTCCAGGAAGAATCTGGAACGGTTCACAGTCTTCAACAAGACAAGGTCAGTTCAGAAACACTATACAATCATTCCGGGACACTTGGTTTCTAATCCGGTCGACATTTTTTTTTTTTTTTGTTAGACAAATCTTTAGTTCTATTTTATTCTTCTCGAGTTCTCTTGGGAAGAAATAAAACTTAAGAACTGTTTATAACTGGGATAAAATCAATGAACGGTTACGAATTTTTTTAAATACTAATTTAAAAAGAGGAATTTTCCCTACTCTTCCTGCCAGAATTTTTCCTTATTTTCCTTCCTCTTTACTAAATCAACTTTCCCACTCTACATTTCTCCTTAATTGTCTCCCATTCCATTTTTCTCCTACTTCTTCTTCCCTAATTTCCCCTTTCGTGATTTCTTCTAATTCCTCTACATATACCTTTACTTCTCACATGCCCTCTCCTTTCATTTCCCCTACTTTCGATCAAATCATTTGCACTCATTTCTCCTTCTTTTGTATAACCTTAGGTTACCTCTCAATTCCTCTATTACTCCTCTCCTCATTGCCTAACACTTTCCATACCTTACGTCCCTTTATACTCCCTCACTTATAATATCCCTTCATTTCCCCTTACTTTACTCACTTTCCAATTTGCCTCTCCTTTCTCATCAGTTCCTTCCTTTCTGTCTCCCTTCTTTCTCGAACTTCTCCTATAATTCCTCCTTTTTTCTACTTTCCTTCCCCTAATTTTCCCTGAGTTCTCCCCTAATTCTACACCCGTTATCACCTTTAACTTTCTATAACGTCTTACCCCTCACACCCATTTCTTACTTCCCTCGGCTTTGTTTCGCCACCGTTTTTTTCCTTATTTCAAAAACGCCCATTTTCCTTTCTTTTCTTCTCATATTTCCACTTTATTTTCCATTACTTTTTTCTCTTATTCTATTTCCGTTTTCACATTGCCTATCACTTCTTATACTTTACGGGCTCTAATTTTTCCTTACTTACGCTACCCTCTTATATAACTTAACTTAGCCTACCTCCTACTTTTCTTTAATTTTCTCCGCTAGTTCCTCCTTTACTTCCCCTACTTTCTTTTCCATATTTTTCCTTAGTTGCCCTTCCCACATTTTCCTCACATTCCCTATTTCTTCCTCCTTTTCTCTTATACCTACCCTTAATTTTCCTCAATTTTCAAACCCCTCGTTACCCCAAATTTCCCTCCCCTCATTTCCTATTACTTTTTATACCCCTTTTTACCCCTTCCATCCCTTACTTCCCCACTTATCATTTCTTCTATTTTCTACACCTTAATTTGTTGTCGCATCATTTCCCCTTTTGTTAATTTCCCTACTTCCCCTCCACTTATTACCCCTAACTTCCAATGCCCTCTTTTCTATCACGTTCCTTCCCTTATTTTCAAAGACTTGTTTATTTTCCTCTCATTTCCCTTAACTCATCATATTCCCCCTCCTCTTCACTGCCTCTATTTTGCCTCTCCTTATTTCCCAATCACTTATCGGTTTCAATTCTGTTCACTATCCATACTTTCCCTTTTTATATAACCTTAAAGCAAATAAATACCGAAAATTAAAAAATAAATTTGATTAAAAAGTTATTTTTCATTAAATATTTTTTTCTCCTAAACCTATAATTTTCCTACATTTTTTTATGACTGAAAATAGTTTTTTGGTTAAAAATACAACAATTATATTGAAAATTCGTCTTTTTGGATTGAAAATTAAATTTGTTATCCAGAAAGAAAATGCTTAATTTCTTTTTTTGATTCCCCCTCCATTCTTTACTTCCCCTTTCATAATTACAGTTCACATCCCCTAATTTTCCTCCTCTTATTTCCCCTAATTTTTCTCAGTTCCCCTCCCTTCTTTCCCAAACTTACTTTTTCCTCACTTTTCTTTATTTTCCCTAATTCCTCATTCATTATATTCCTGCTTTTTATTTCCTCTTCTTTCCCATACTTGCTTTTTCCTCACTTTCCCTTACTTTCCCTAACTCCCACTCCTTATTTTCCTAGTTTTTCTCTTTTATTTCCCGATCCCTCCCCCTTACTCCCTCGATTTCCTTATTACTTTCCATATTTCCCCTACTATTCTCTCCCATACTTCCTTTTTTCTCACTTCCACCTAAATTCTCCTAATTCCCAAATCTTTATTTCCCTACTTTTTCTTTCTTACTTCCCCACCACACCTTTCCCCTACTTTCCCGATTTTGCTCATCACTTTCCTTATTTCCTTTCCAATTCTTTCTTTTTTCTTACCTACTCCTGAATTGCCCTAATTACCCACTCCTTATTTCCCTAACTTTTCTCCCTTTCTTCCCCACCCCTCCTTTTCCCTAATTCCCTGATTTCGTTATCATTACCCCTATTGTCGCTCCTATTTTTTCGAATACATTCTTATTCATCACTTTCCCTAATTCTCCACCTCATATTTCCCTAATCATTTTTTTCCTTCCCCACCCCTCCTTACCCCTACTCCTCCGATTTCCTCGTCACTTTCTTTATTTTTCCTCCTATTCTTTCCCATGCTTTCTTTTTTCTCACTTCTCTCTCAATTCCCCTAATTACCCTCTCCTTATTACTCTGCCTTTTCTCCCTTTTTTGCCCGCCCCTTCTTTCCCCTACTTCCCGATTTCCTAATCATCTCCCGAAATTTCCTTCCCTAATTAATTCTCTGTGCCGTTACTTCCCCTTTCATAATTATCCTCCCTTCTTTCCCATGCTTCCTTTTTTCTCAATTTCCTTTACTTTCCCTAATTTTCCACTCCTTATTTCCCTACTTTTTTCTTTTCGAAACTTCCCCTTCCCTTCTTTCTCATACTTCTCTACATATTTCTTATTCTTATAAAAATTTCCCTACTCTTTTCTCCCTTTCTTCCTTAATCGTCTATTCCCCTAATCCTCCGAATTCGTCATCACTTTCCCTATTTTCCTACTCATTCTTTCTCATACTTCTTTTTTCCTCTCTTGCTCTAATTCCCCACTCCTCATTTCTCTACTTTTTTGCTCCTAATTCCCCACCTCTCTGTTCCTCTACTCCCTCGATTTCCCCATCAATTTCCCTATTTCCCCTCTCATCATCGGGAGTTTTAGATTTTTGAGGTTTTAGGGATGAAAAAATGAAAAAGGGCAAATAGGGGACAGATTTTAAAACTTGAAATTGTTTTTAAGGAAGAGAAAAGCTTCTCTTCTGAAATTAGATTCGCTCCTTTAATTTGGAAAACCCGATTACAGGAGATTTTGCAGAAGGCTCTTGAGAGTTTACGGTACAAATTGCAAGGCACTAGAAACAACCCAGCAGAAGTGGAACATTACCGAATGCAACAACTCCTTCTGGAAAGGGAACTGAGCAAAGTGAGAATGTTGCTGGCTCGTCATTCCAAGGTAGATATCAAGAACGTCTAATTTTCTTGGAAGCTTATAATTATTACGATTAGAGTACAAAATAAAGGATGCGTTTCAAGAATAGCCAGATTTAATTCCTGCTTGCTTGTCATCAGGACGTTCCGAGTTGAATATTTAATTACCTTCTCAAGAAAGTCGAGACTCGACTCGAGAATCTCAAGATTAGAAAGCTGGTCTCTGCTGATCTTGACAAAAAAAAAACCCTGATAATTAATTCTAAATTTCAGAGATCTAAATTCTGGCTATCAAAACAGGAGAAAAGGGATGATTTTTCACGAAAATAGGGGAATTATTTTTTTTAAATAAAATTCATTTAAGGTACCATACTTTAGTTGGTCGCAAATTTTTTTATTTTAAGAATTGAGCCATTTTTGTAGAAAATTCGACTATTCGGTTGAAAATGATTTTCTTTTTTGTTGAAAATTAACATTTTTATTGAAAATTCAAATGTTTTGTAGAAAAATCGTCTTTTTTAATGAAACATTTACTTTCCTAGAAATTCAACTGTTTTATAGAAATTTCGGCTTTTTGAGCTGAAACTTTCACTATTTTGCAAGAAAATTAACTTTTTATTGAAAATTTATATTTTTGGATTATTTTTTGTTTTATTCATGTGAAAATTCAACTGCTTTGTAGAAAATTGGTCTTTTATTGACCAAAATTTATTATATCAATGTTTGAAAATTCAACTTTTGTGTGGAAAATTCGTCTTTTTGAGGTGAAAATTAAACTATTTTGTTAAAAAATTAACTTTTTTATCGATAATTCAAAATTTTTGGATTATTTTTTTTTAATTCATGTGAAAAATCAACTGCTTTGTAGAAAATTCGTCTTGTATTGGTCAAAATTTATTATATCAATGTTTGAAAATTCAAATTTTGTGCGGAAAATTCATCTTTTTGAGGTGAAAATTAAACTATTTTGCTAAAAAATTAACTTTTTTATTGAAAATTCAAAATTTTTGGATTACTTTTTTTTAATTCATGTGAAAATTCAACTGCTTATGTTTGAATATTCAATTTTTGTGTGGAAAATTCGTCTTTTTGAGGTGAAAATTAAACTATTTTGCTAAAAAATTAACTTTTTTATTGAAAATTCCAAAATTTTTGGATTATTTTTTTAAAAATTCATTTGAAAATTCAACTGCTTTGTACAAAATTGGTCTTTTATTGATCAAAATTTATTATATCAATATTTGAAAATTCAACTTTTGTGTGAAATGCATCTTTTTGAGGTGAAAATTAAAATTATTTCTTATTAAACTATTTTGCTAGAAAATTAACTTTTTTTAATTGAAAATTTATATTTCTAAGTTGAAAAATCAACTGCTTTGTAGAAATTTCGTCTTTTATTGGTGAAAATTCATATTTTTGGTTTAAAAAAATTTCACGGCTTTTTGAAAAAGTTCATCTTTTTCGTATAAAAATTCAACTATTTTGGTAGAAAATTTAATTATTTGGTTAGAAAATAACTTTCATTTCAAATTCGTATTCTTGTTTTTAAAATTCGTTCTTTTTTATTTAAACTTCTTGTTCTTCGTTGAATGTTCTAATATTTTTCTAGAACATTAATTTTTAAAATAAAAATCTATATTTTCTAGTTAAAAATTAAACTATTTATAGAAAATTCTGATGTTTTGTAGAAAAATTTTGACGTAAAAATGAAACTATTTTGCTGGAAAATTAACTTTTTTTATTCAAAATATAAATTTCTTAGTTGGAAATTCAACTTTCTGATTCAAAATTTATGTGTTTTGTTGAATGCTCAACTATTTTGTTAGAAATTTAACTTTTTTATTTAAAATTTATATTTTTGAGTTGAAAGTTGAACTATTTATAGAAAATTCGTCTTTTTTGGTTAACATTAAGCTATTTTCCTATTTTTATTGAACATTCATATTTTTTGATAATTTTTTTTTAATTCATGTGAAAATTCAACTGTTTTGTAGAAAATTCTTCTCTTATTGGTAAAAATTCATATACCAATGTTTGAAAATTCTACGTTTTTTTAAAAGATCATCTTTCTGGAATAAGAATTCAACTGTTTTGGTAGAAAATTCAAGTATTTGATTAAAAATTAACTTTCTTTTCAAATTCGTATTCTTGTTTTTAAAATTCAACTTTTGTGTGGAAAATTGGTCTTTTCTTGTAAAATATTGAACTTTTTGATTGAAGACTTATCTTTTCTGGAGTAAAATTGAAGGTTTTTAATTAAAAATTATTGATTTTTGTTGAATGTTCAACTATTTCTCTAGAATATTAATTTTTTAAATAAAAAGTTATATTTTCGGGTTGAAAATTTCACTTTTTATAGAAAATTTCTTCTTTCTGGTTGAAAATTAAACTATTTTCTTTAAAATTAACATTTTTATTAGACATTCATATTTTTGGGTTGAAAATTCGAATGTTTTCTAGAAAAATCGTATTTTTTAATCAAATTAAAACTACTTTCCGAAAATTCAACTGATTTGTGGAAAATTCGTCTTTTTGAGGTGAAAATTACACTTATTTGCTAGAAAATTGAACTATTTACCGAAAATTCGTCTTTTTGGTTAAAATTAAGCTATTTTCCCAGAGTGTTAATTTTTTCTTTATGAAAATTTATATTTTCGGGTTGAAAATTTGAGTTCTTTATTATCAATTTATATTTTCGTGTTGAAAATTCAATTTTTTGATTGAAAATTCATCTATTTTCCCGAGAATTAATTTTTTTGATTGAAAATTCTAAATTCTGGCTCTCAAAACAGGAGAAAAAGGATGATTTTTCACGAAAATAGGGGAATTAATTTTTTTAAATAAAATTAATTTAAGGTGCCATACTTTAGTTGGTTGGAAATTCTTTTATTTTAAGACTTGAACTGTTTGTTTAGAAAATTCGACTATTTGGAAGAAAATTGACTTTTTTTTCATTCGTAATTTCGGAAAGCAAATTACTTTAACTGAATAATTAACTTTTTTATTGAAAATTTTTATTTTCGGGTTGAAAATTCAACTATTTATAGGAAATTTTTATTCTTTGTTGAAAATTAACATTTTTTATTAAGAATTCAAATTTTGGTTTGAAAATTCAAATGTTTTGTAGGAAAATCGTCTTTTTTAATGAAACTACTATTTTCATCAAAATTCAACCATTTTGGCTGAAAATTCGAGGATTTGGTTAAAAATTAACATTATTTTCAAATTCGTATTCTGTTTTTAAAATTTAATTTTTGTGTGAAAAATTCGTCTGTTCTGGTTGAAAATTCAACTTTTTCGTTCAAAATGTATCTTTTCTGTCTAAAAATTCAGTTTATTTAATTTTTGTTGAATATTCAACTATTTTGCTAGAAAATTAATTTTTTAAATAAAAATTTACATTTTCGGGTTAAGAATTAAACCATTTATAGAAAATTCTTCTTTTTTGGTTGAAATTATACTATTTTCGTAAAAATTAAAATTTGTATTGAACATTCATATTTTCGGGTTAAAAAATTCAAATGTTTTGTAGAAAAATCGTATTTTTTAAAGAAACTTAAACTCTTTCCCTAGAAATTCAACAGTTTTGTGGAAAATTCGTCTTTTTTGGTTTAAAATTCAACTTTGTGGTGGAAAATTGATCTTTTCTGGATGAAAATTCACCTTTTTGATGGAAAATTCATGTATTTTTTGGATTTTTAAACTATTTTGCAAGAAAGTTAATTTTTTATCGATAATTTATATTTTTTGTTTGAAAATTTAACTATTTATGAAAAATTCGTCTTTTTTCGTTGAAATTAAACTATTTTTCTTAAAATTAAAATTTATATTGAACATTCATATTTTCGGATTAACAATTCGAATGTTTTGTAGAAGAATCGTATTTTTTAAAGAAACTTAAAGTCTTTTCCTAGATATTTAACAGTTTTGTGGAAAATTCTTTTTTTTGGTTTAAAATTCAACTTTGTGGTTGAAAATTGATTTTTTCTGGATGAAAATTCACCTTTTTGATGGAAAATTCATGTATTTTTTGGATTTTTAAATTATTCTGCAGAAAAGTTAATTTTTTTATCGATAATTTATATTTTTGGTTTGAAAATTTAACTATTTATGAAAAATTCATCTTTTTTCGTTGAAATTAAACTATTTTTCTTAAAATAAAAATTTATATTGAACATTCATATTTTCGGATTAACAATTCGAATGTTTTGTAGAAGAATCGCATTTTTTAAAGAAACTTGAAGTTTTTTCCTAGAAATTCAACTGTTTTGTGGAAATTTTTTTTTTTAATTCAACTTTGCGGTTGAAAATTGATCTTTTCTGGATGAAAATTCAATATTTTGATGGAAAATTCATTTATTTTGTAGAAAATTCGTCTTTTTTGGTTAAAATTAAACGATTTTCCTAGAGTATTAATTTTTTTAGAAAAATTCAACTTTTTTATAAAAAATTTATACTTTCGATTTGAAAATTTAACTCTTTTTCTGAAAATTAGTTTTTTCAGTTAAAGATTTATAATTTTAGTTAAAGATTCATGTCAGTTGTTGAAAATGTAACTATTTTGTGGAAAATCCGTTTTTTCTAGTTGAAAATTATGATTTTTTAAAATGAAGATCGAACCGTTCCATTTTTGATAAAAAATTTATTTTCTTCAGATGAAAATTTTTCTTTTGTGGTTTAAAAGTTTCATCTCTACGGTTGAAAATTAAAATAATTTGTTCAAATTTGTTCTTTTTTAAAAATTTATCTTTTTTAGAGGAAACTTTAACTCTTTGCTTGAACATTCATGTGTTTTGTTGACTGTTCAACTATTTTGCTAAAAAATTAACATTTTTATTAATAATTTATATTTTCGGTTTGAAAATTCAACAATTTATAGAAAATTCGTCATTTTTTAAAAATTAAATCATTTACCAAGAACATTAACTTTCTTATGGAAAATTGAACTTTGTGATTGAAAATTCATGCCTTTTGTTGGAAATTCATTCTGTCGGTTAAAGATTCATAATTTGAGTTGAAGAATTCATCTTTGCGGTTTAAAATTTAACGATTTTGTTGAAAAATCCTTTTTTTTTCAATGAAAATTTAACTGTCCCGTTGTTGATGAAAAATTAATTTTCTTTACATGAAAATTTGTTTGTTTTTTGTTTGTTTAAAAGTTTCATCTCTTTGGTTTACAATTGAAATATTTTGTTAAAAATTGGTTCTTTGTTGAAAATGTATCTTTTTCACTTAAAAATTCTACTATTTTCTTATAAAATTCTACTATTTGGTAAAAATGAACTTTTTCCTATAAAATACATATTTTTGGATTGAAAGTTTTACTGCTTTGTAGAAAATACGTTTCTTAGATTTGAAAATTTTAACTCTTGCTGGAAACTCGTCTCTCAAAATTAAAATTTTATATCTTTTCGTGGAAATGTAATGTTTTTTTGGGTGAAAATGCAACTGTTTGGTTAATATTTAATATTTTTTCTTAAACGATTTAATTAATTTTTTTTAATTGTCTTTTCCATCGTAAATTCAACTGTTTGTTCAAAAATTCATCTTTTTTTAAAAAATAAATCAATATTTTTGCTTAAAATGCTAGGATTTTAAAGCGATTTTCAATCAAGAAGGCTTCTCTGTCAGTAAAGAAAAAGAATTTCTTCCAATATGTTCCATTTTTAATCCGAAGATGAATTTTTGACGGACAACTTTAATTTTCAACGAAAAATGGATTTTAAACCAAATAGTTGAATTCATACCAAACTTGTTAAACTTTTAACGCAAAAAGTATGAAATTACATTTTTTTTTTAATTTGCAATCCATTTTTTATTTAGATAAGACGAATTCGCAACGGAAATTATAATAGTGGAATTTTCAATCCGAAGGGGGAGGATAAAATAAAATTCACCTTTTTTGGTTAGAAATTCAACTACTTGTTTAATTGTTAAAGCACTTTATGAAAAATCAATTGATTCGGTTGAAAATTCATCATTTCAGTTGAAACTTTATAATTTTTCATAGAAAATTAATTTTCTTAGTTGAAAATAGATTTTTTGTTGACAATTCAAATATGTGGTTAAAAATTCATCTACTTTTTTGAAAATGATTTTGGGAAGGAACTCAGTTCTCCTTTGCTTCTAAATTCTAATCCTTTTTAAAATACTTTTGCTTTAATTTAAAATTCAATTAAACAGAAACTCGAAGAAACAGTTGCGGAAAATGATCGCCTTGAGCAGGATCTGGTGGTATTGAGGCAAAAGCTTCAGCCCTCGAGAAGGTACGTGGGAAATCTCCCTCGAGAATCGACGGGAACAACCGCAGCTTGGGAGGCGGAATTAGCACAGCAACACGTGAGCGATCTCAAGAGACAGAGGCAGGAACTGAGCAACCAAATTCGACAACTCAAGGAGCAAATTAGACCACAGTCATCAGGTTAGTAACAACTATTATTTCATTGTTTTAAAATATTTTCAGGTTAAAAAAATTAGTCAAAGTAGGCACGTAGGTGCTGTGTGCCTATTAAAAAGGCTTTCGTAAAATGAAAAAACAAAAAAGGGTTGGGGATTAGGGGGCCCTAACCGTCGCCCCCTCTTGTGAGATCCAATGTACGGAAGTGGGTGGCAGCCGCGACAAGGCCGCGCCAATCACGATTCATTATCTCCCCGAAGCAGTGTCGTAGCCAGGGGGAGGGCTTAAGGGCTCAAGCCCCTCCCCCCGACACTAAATATTTTTATTATTCAATTTCCTTTTCCCCCAAACTTTGCCTAAATATAAACCCGAAGCCCCCTCCGAAAAAAATTGAAGCCCCTCCCAAAAAAAAATCCTGGCTACGCCGCTGCCCCGAAGAATGATCGGACTGGAAGAAGTTGTTTTGCGTTCCCCGTTTGGGCATTGCGAAACAATCTGAGAGAAATTGGACATTACTGGAGTTTAAAGTGATGTTAATTATGTGTGAGTCGGGGGTGGCAGGGCCACCTTGACCTGGGTGAATTATTTAATTAAAAAGTCTTTTGGCATCGCGTGTTTGCGTAATGTATCAAAATTATATTTCCCTAGAGAGGAGATATGTTCAAAAGGCCATAATGATGCAGATTCGTATAATTTAATGGCGGTTTCTTTGATATACTCGGAAACGTATGGTAGTTGAAATTCTCTGTGAAGGACAGAGTTCTTAATATATCTGGGGGTTTGTGATACGCATTAGAAATTTATTTTGTATAATTTGAATGTGATTGTTACTACTCTTTGACTTTGATACTGTTATTTTTATTCTCTAAAGTTTAGCCCAAGCCTCGATGGATTCAAGAGCTTTGTTAAGTAGTTTTAAAATTTTTTTGAACGTACTAGGAGGAACTGAATAACACGGTGTCACCTGCATATAATCCAATTGAAACTTCGGGGACCTCAGGGATGTCGTTGATGTAAATAATAAAGACTACCGGTTCTAGTATGCTGCCTTGGGGCACACTCCCTCCGATTGGTTTCTCTTTTGAGAGTGTCTGGCCTATTTAGACTGAGAATTTTCTATTAGAAAGATATGAGCTTATAAAGAGGATGAGGCCTCTTGGGAAATTGTTATTTATTAGTTTTCTGAGCAGTTCTACATGCCAAACATTGTCAAAAGCTTTTTCTACATCGAGGAGAACAGCTCCAGTATGTTTTCTTCGATTGAAATTGAAGCTAATGGCTTCAGTTAGCTTTAACATATTGTGCTGCGTACATACCTTTTCTAAAACCGTATTGTTGCGGTTTAAGGATGCTGTTTTCTTCGAGGTAAAAGTTTACGCGAGTGAGTATTATTTTTTCAAAAATGTTGCTCATCGTATTAAGAAGACTAATGGCCCTGTAGCTGGTTGAATGATATAGATCCTTACCTTTTTTCTGAAAAACTAAAATGTGAGTTATTTTCCATGAGTTAGGAAAGTAGCTTAGTCGAATACAGACATTGAAGATATTGGCGAGGAGAGTGAGGCACAAAGTCGGAAGTTTTTTTAGGACTGAATTTAAAATTGAATCAGGACCAGGAGCTTTGTTATTTTTAGTAGTTTTAATTTGTTTTGTTAATTCTTTATGGGTTATTTTCTTAAGATTATCGGTACTAGGGATTTTAAGAAAATCGAAGAAAATTTGCTCACATTCCGCAATGTGCTGAGAGTCAGATGGCTCGTCATGTGGAGCGAAGTTACTTTCATAATTGGACGCTAGGAGATTTGCTTTATCGTTAGGAGAGAGCGCAAACGTTTGGTCTGGATTTTTGAGAGGGGGAATATTAGTTCGCAGCTTCGTTAGGGCTTTAGTCATACGATATATAGAGTTATCTTTAGTTTGAAGTTTACCGACTTCTTTATTCCAACTTTTGCATCTGTGCTCTTGAACTTTCATTGCTATAGTTTTCCGAAGGTGGTTAATGATGTTTTTAAGGATACAGCTTTTACTTTTTTGATGTGTTCAGCAGAGTTTATTGCGAGTGTGGATAAGGTCTTCAATCTCGGGGCTGAGACGTAGATCGTATTTGTTAATGGTGGTCTAAGGGACTGAAGCATGAATGCAGGTTTTATGCTTGAGGTAAGATTAGATATGGCGTCGTCAATTTGAGTGGTATTTGTTAGCGAAGGTTGGAATGTAGCTTGAGATTATAGGGTCGAGTTGAATTTTTGCCTGTTTGCTTTTGCAAAATTGTAGCGAGGTAACACCGGAGTCTTTTCACAATTAGTAAAAAGGATCAGGAAAACTGGTCGATGATCTGAGTCTAGTCCGTCAATAGTGAAAGTATCGTGGTTGTAGAAGTTATTTTTGGTGATTACAAAATCGATAAGGTTAGATTCATGTTTTGTATTGTGGGGGAAAAAGTTATGCGAGTCTCGTGCTGAAACTGAGAGATTATGACCATTTATGAATTTAAACATTTGTTTTCCGATTTTGTTAGGAGTTCTGCTATTCCAAGCTGAGTGTTTAGCAATTAGGTCCTCTGCTACAATTACCGAAAAAAAAGGGTGGGGATGAGGGGGCCCCAACCATCGCCCCCTCTCGTGAGATCCAATGCACGGGAGTTGGCGGCTTGTGCGTCACCCGTTTGGGCATTGTTACACAATCTGAGAGAAATTTGACATGACTTGAATTAAAAGTGACGTTTATTATATGTGGGGAAAAAGCCCGCAAGCGAGAAAAAAAACCACAAAATCTGACAATTTATTTTATGAAAGTCAAGTAAAGAAGAAGAGTGGGAAGAGGTAGAGGGATCGAAAAATGAAACTCGTCGTTAGACTCATTTCATGAGGAAGCCTTTAGGCATCGCGTGCTTGCGAA
>NC_046661.1:137806711-137808449 GCF_010883055.1 Belonocnema kinseyi
TTTGATTGATGTTACTTTTTGACGCACCACCCCAAATTGTACAGGCGTAGGTTATGATTGGTCGGATAAATATTTTGTAAACTAGGATTCCATATTCAGGTTCAAGGCTCGAGTGTCTATTGATAATAGGGCTTAAACGCGAGATAACCCCGAGAGCTTTCCCTTTAGTTTCATGGATATGCTGCTTCCAATTAAGACGCTTATGAAGTTTACCCTCTAGATATTTTACGGAACTTTTCCATTCTATTGGTTGATTAAACATTTTTGGTGGATCTATTTTGACAGGCTTTCTGACTGAGAAAAGAATTGATTCTGACTTTGATATATTAATTTTTATTCTCCAAAGCTTAGCCCATGCTGCAATGATTTCAAGAGCTTTGTTAAGTAATTTTAAGTTTTTCGGAACTGACCAAGAGGAACTGAATAGTACGGTGTCGTCTGCATATAGTCCAATTGTAACTTTGGGGACCTCAGGGATGTCGTTTACGTAGATAATAAAGAATACTGGGCCTCAGATGCTGCCTTGGGGCACACGCGCTCTAATAGGTTTCTCTTTTGAAAGTGTCTGGCCTATTTTGACTGAGAATTTTCTGTTAGTAAGATAAGAGCTTATAAAGAGTATGAGTCCTCTTGGGAAATTGTAATTTATTAATTTGCTGAGCAGTCCTACATGCCAGACACTGTCAAAAGCTTTTTCTACATCGAGAAAAACAGCACCAGTGTCTTTTCTTGGGTTAAAATTTAAGCTAATGGCTTCGGTAAGTTTGAGCATCATGTGCTGCGTAGAATGACCTTTTCTAAAACGTATTGTTGTGATTTAAGGATGCTGTTTTCCTCGAGGTGATAGTTTATGCGAGTGAGTATTATTTTTTTCAAAGATTTTGCTCATTGTATTAAGAAGACTAATGGGCCTGTAGCTGGTAGGATGATATGGATCCTTGCTTTTTTTCTGAAAATTTGTTTTGTTAATTCCTTATGGGTTATTTTCTTGAAATTATCGGTGGTTGGGATTCTAAGAAAATCGAACCCAATTTTTTCACATTCCGCAATGTGCTGAGGCTCTGATGGTTCATTATGCGGATTGAAATTACTCTCATAATTTGCCGCTAGTAGATTTGCTTTATCGGTAGGAGAGAGAGCAAACGTTTGATCTGGATTTTTGAGGGGGGAATGTTAGATCGGGGTTTCGTTAGGTCTTTAGTCATACGATAAATAGAGTTATCTTTAATTTGAAGTTTACCGACTTCTTTATTCCAATTTTTGCATCTGTGCTCTTGAACTTTAATTGCTATGGTTTTCCGAACGTGGTTAATGATGTTTTTAAGAATACAGCTTTTAGTTTTTTGGTGACTACGGCAGAGTTTATTGCGAGTGTGGATAAGGTCTTCAATCTCGGGGCGGAGAGGTGGATCGTATTTGTTAGTGGTACTTTGAGGAACCGAACTGTGAATGGCAGTTTTTACGCTAGAGGTTAGATTGGTTATTGCGTCGTCAATGTGGGAAGTGTTTGTCATTGAAGGTTCAAAGTTAACGTGTGTTTCTAGGGTTATGTTGAATGTTTGCCAATTTGCTTTTGCAAAATTATAGCGAGGCGCGACAGGGGCCTTTTCACAGTTGGTGAAGAGAATTAGGAGGTCTGGACGATGATCTGAGTCAAGCTCATCTATAGTGAAAATGTCGTGGTTGTAAAAGTTACTTTTGGAAATTGCAAAGTCAATAAGGTCGGATTTATGTTTTG
>NC_046661.1:137808549-137845483 GCF_010883055.1 Belonocnema kinseyi
TGTGTGTGGGTTCAGGAATAGTTTTATTCTGAGGGGCATGAATTTTCTTAGCAATTGGTGCCTTAGCTCGAGTATTAGCAATTTTATGTGTTCTGTCTGTCTACATAGTTTGAGGCTTTAATGCGCATGCCTGTGATGTTGCGGCGGCGACTGTGCTGTAAAGTGGTAAGCTTTGTAGTGGCGGGGCACTGTCTAGCGGGCTGCGTTCGTTTGTAGAATTTTTTTTTAGTGTGATCTCTTTACTTAGTTTATTGGGAACAATTTCCTTGGGCAAATTGTGTGTTTTTGGTTTTTTAATAGCGGGTTTTTTGGATGCTTGTTTAAAAGCAGAACAACCTCTATAATTAGCGGGGTGGTCCCCAGCACAGTTAGCGCAAGTGGCCGGTGTTTCACGTGTTTTTCTGCACGCAGAACTTTGATGCACACCCTCGCACTTCACACATCGTGGAGTGGCGTGGCACATGTCAGAGACATGGTGGAATCTTTGACACTTGACGCACTTTGCGGTTTCCTTGGGTTTGACGTATAGCTCGACTTTAATTTTAATGTGGGCAATGGATTGCAGTTTAATTAGCTCTTTCGCTTTGGGCGTGTTTGGAACCGTTACCAGAAGCATTGGTAAGGCTTTCTTGGTTTGTCGATTTCTCATGCGAGCAACTGACGTAATAGTGAACCCTTCCTCTTGGAGTTCGGAGTGTACTAAATATTCTGGGTACTCAATGGGGATATTCCTGATAACCAGTTTGATAGGTGGAGAGTTAATGCTTTTATATAAATATTATTGGAAGCCGTGCTGCTCTAGATTGGAAATAGTTTTGCGATAGTCTTCGATAAATGACACGCGAACGGAATAAACATCTGAGCCAAGATTGTAAACTACTGGCTTAAATTGACATGAATCTTTTAAAACTTTATGCGGGACGGTATAGGGGTGATTAACCTCGTCTACAATAATATTTATTGGGGGTATTTTTTTTGGTCTTGTGATTGTTTTTTTATTATTTGTTTTTTGCGCGTCAATGACTGCTTTGGGGTTAGATGGTGCCGCGCTTATGACTGACGTTCGGGACATCCTACTGCTTTCTCTGATTAAGGTGGCCGAGGATTTGCCACTGCTGATGCTGTCCGAGCCGTTAACGGACGCTTTGGCGAGTTTTCGCTTCTTATTTTTGAACGTTTTAAGTGACCAGTTGTCATCTATTTCCATCTTGGAGCTAGTTCCTGCCGGGCAGGAAACTGGATTTGAGCTCTGTGACATTGTCACAGAGCGAAAGGTTTTGATCAATCAATGTGATGCGTCTGATAGACCAGAATCTATCAATCCATCATGAGCATCAATCGATCGATCCAAAATCGCCTATTAAAGAGCGACACAATGAGGAGAACGTTTCGAAATCAATTCTCTATCGAAAAACTGATCCAAATCCTTCTGTTTCTCTTGCCTACAATTACCGAGGGTGCAAGTTTGATTTTATACCTTTCGTGGCGAGAGCGAGCCAATCGCGCAAAGCCCCCTCCCATCGGCACTCCCCACTCGCTTGCCTCACGAGTGATGCGCCTCCACCGAAACGAAGACCATTAAACTAGGTTCCCCCAGATAAAGAATGGCTCCGTCCTTCGGCCCAAGTCACATCACCACATCTCAGATAAATATACATAAATATTTAAATAGTTTTTGAACGTTTTATCATTGACTTAAATACTTAAAGACAATTAGTTTGGTGATTTTAAATTACAAATGTATTTTTCATCTCCAAAACGAGAGAGAGGGAATAACGCGTTGCTACGGGCCAAGTTACTTGGACAAATAATCTGCCCGCTCAATTGATGGTGTGCGATTGATGATGCTAGTATTATTAAAATAAAAAAATGGAAATTTCCAGCAACGCCTCAGGTGCATCACTCGAAGAAACGCACAGGGAGTTCCTGGCTCGAAACAGATTTGGACTCAGGAATAACTCGGGACCATGGACTCGATTATTCGCCTTCAAGTCCAGCTCTTTCCTCATCTCCTCACAGCAGCCATCATTCTCAATCCCCTCAGTACAAAGACTCAACAATGCCGTACAAGGATGCCTATCGTTATTCACCACCTCGACAACCTCAACAAATCCAGCAGCAGCAACATCAGCAGCAACATTCGCCTCAGAATCACATTTCAGCTTTGACACCCCAACTTCGAGAACAAATTCAACAACATCAACTTAAACAGCAATTGCTCAAGGATCAAATTCAGGGAAAGGGCAGTCCCATTCAGAATAATGTTCCCTTGTACGTCAATACTGATCTCAGGAGACAAGGTTAGTTCATTTTCAGATAGCATGATGTCCGCTAAATTATCTTTATGGTTTTAAATTATATTTATAACCGTCAAACTGCCATGATTCTTTCTTCCGTCGACTTGACAACCGACAACGCAAGCGCGGTGTCGCTGTTTGAGCGAAGGTTTTAGACTTTTCGTGGCGAAAGCGAACCAATCGCGTGAAGCCACCTCCCAGCGACCTCCCACCCTACTCGCTTGTGTCACGATTTGTAGTGGTGCGCTGCGCCGAAGCGAAGACCACAAAACTACGGTGCGCGAGACTAGGGAAGGCAGTTCTCCTCGGGCTTCGGTCCAGGACACATCTCAAGAGCCCCCCCTCCCCTTTACCTGCACCCCCCCCAACTGCTTTTTTCTTAATCTCTTAGTACGCGACCCCTCCCCCCCCCCTACAAGGTACACCTTAAGCTCTAAACTTGCAATACTTGCAAAAATCCCTTATTGGCAATAAACCTTTTTTTTATATTAAGTTCATATTGATTATGGCTATACTTGTACTTTGTAGTACGTAGGGAGAAAAGAGTACTTTTCACTCTCGAGGGAGCAAAAAGTTACGTCAGGTGTAAATATAGAAATTTATATTTTATTTTGATGTTATGATTTTTTACCAAGGAAAATGTAAAATTTCCAACTTTCAAGCTCATATTTCAAAAATAATAGAAAAGAACTTCAATTTATTTTAACTATTTTGGTAGAAAAATTAACTGTTTGTTTGTAAGTGAACTTTTCTAGTGAAAATTTTTTACTTTTGGGTAGAAAATGACAAGTGTTTTGTAGAAAAATTGGTTCTTTTGACCTAAAAACTCAACAATTTTGTTAAAAGATCATCATGTTTTAATCAAAATTCAACTTTTTTATTGCAAATTCGTCTTCTTGAGTTTAAAATACAACTATTTATTAGAAAATTAACTTTTTTGTTAACAATTCATATTTCATCGCTACAAAATTCAACTGCTTTGTTAAGTTTGTCTTTTTTGGTTAAGAATTTAACAATTTTGTGAAAATTCAACTTTTTCCTTGAAAATTGATAATTTGAAAATTTAGATAAAAAATTGTTTTGTTGCAAATTTTATTAATTCTGTTCAATTTTGACAATTCCACCTATCAAAATCCACTTATTTTCTTGAAAAATTGATCTTTTGGGTTAAAAATTAATTTTTTGTAATTACATTTTTTTCTTAAAAGTTCATATTTGAGGATTAAGAATTCAACTGTTTGGTTTATTCGGTCTTTTTGGGTTGACAACTCAATTATTTGGTTGAAAATTATTTTATTTTTTTAAAAATTCATATCTTCGGATTAAACTTTCAATTTTTTGTGTTAAAAATTGAGCTATTTTGGTAGAAAATTAAACTGTTTGGTTTAAAATTAAATTTTTTCTTAAGAAGTTTGTCTTTTTTAGATTGAAAATTGAAATATTTAGTTAAAAAATTCAACAATTTAATTTAAAATTATCTTTTTCGTTCAAAATTAATATTTTCGTGTGGAAAATTCAAAAATTTGCATAATTTTCTTTTGGACTGACAAATATTTCTTGGTTGAAAATTAAATGTCTTTTTCGTTCGAGAATTAATCACTTTTTGCAGAATTTTTAATTTTTTTTTTTTTGATAAACATGCAATTTTGTTGAAAATTCGTGTTTTTTTAGCTAAAAATTATTTTTTAACTATATTGTTTCTGGTAAGAAATATATTATTTTATTAATAAATTCTACTATTTCTTTCTAGAAAATTGATCTTTTTTAATTGAAAATTTATATTTTTTAGTTAGAAATTCATGTAACTAGCTGCAAATTCGTATTCTTAAAATTCATCTTTTTGGTTAAAAATTCATGTACTTAATTTAAAGTTGAACTACTTTTTAAAATATTTATTCTATTACTTAAATATTCATAACTTCAGTTCAAAATCCGTGTCTTTGTTGGCAAATTTTACTATTTTGTTGATAATTTGTGTTTTTTTTTCATTGAAAAGTAATTTTTTATACTGAAAATTAAGCTATTACATTTTTAGTTGAAAATTAATACTTTTAAGTTGATAATTCAACTATTTGGTTAAAAAATTTATTTATTTAGTTGAAAATTCTGCTTTTGATATAAAATTATTAAATCTAAACCTTCTTATTTCTCGTCTTTTTAGTGCATTTTAGATTATTTTAAGTGAGGGGGGAGGGTCGAAATAAAAAACGTTTTCAGTCCAAAATTTTAAACGTTTTAAGACCTCTTCAGATGATTATTTTTTAATATTGAATAATACAATCTCCCTATTTTTTTTCATTTTTCTAAAATGCAGATGAAAATAAGCACTACGAAAGTTCGACGAATGGACCAATTCCTCCGGAATACATTCCTCCTCCACCTCCACCACCTCCAAATGAAGAAGCTTTGCTGATGAATGGAAATTACGGACAGGAGGATAATAAGTTTTCGGGATTGATGCATAATAGAGAGAAACAGGAGATCAAGACAGTGAGGATTGTGAAGAGGGAATCTGAGAGGAGACAGAGAGATCGTGGCGACAGAACAGGACTGGGGATTCCTCTCATGAATGGATTGGTAGCTCCTGGAGGAGCCAAGAGACTCGGTGAAGATGAATTCGGAGGATCTCAGCAATTTGAGGTAAATTAATTGTTTAATCCGACTGGATCCTTGAATCTAAATTTAATTCTGAAAAATTAGGGTATTAGGGTGTTAATTGACTCTCACACTTCCCCTCCCATACTCTATTATCTTCACTCTTCCTTCATTCCTTCTACTCCTCCCCACAGCTTCCTCTATCTCTTTTTCATTTAACCTATTTCTATCTTTTTTCTGTACCATCAAATCTTTACACATTTCCATCACCATTTCTCCCATTTTTATTCTCTTTTTATTTTTTATTTTTAGATTTTTCTACCTCTTTCATCTAGCAATGTCTCCGTCATCACTGCGATTTTCGATTGCCCAACATTTTTTTATTCATTTCCTATCCTTTCTTTCCAAACCTCTTTTTAGCCACTATCTTTTAATTTCCTTTCTTCTGTTCCTTTCTCACCCATCCCCATGTCCTATCACGTCTTACTAACTCTTCCCTCAAATCTTCTCAAACCCTTCTATTTGTGTTTTTTTTTTAATACTTGACTCAAGTAGTTTTTTTCTCCTATCTATCCTCTTTCGCTATTTTTCTTTATGTATTTCTTTCTTTCCATGTCAAATTATCTACTCCATTAGCACTTCGATACAATACCCTTTTTTTTGCCATCTGTTTTCTCTTATGTTCCCTATTCTTTTCTTTCATTAGTGGCATTTTCTATCGTTTTCTTCCTGTCTTTCCTATACTTTTTACTTTCTCTACCTCTACATTCGCAGCTTTTCTTTTTAGCACTTCAACTTCGTTTAGTTCCCTCCTTATAATCTTATTGTTAGACCGCTTTCGCTTCTCTATCTCTCCTTCGCTTCTCCCACTGACTAACTCTTCCAATTTCTCTCCCTCCATAACTCTCCTCCTCTTCGCAATTTCTCTCCCTCTCGCTCACTCGCTTTCTCTCCATCCTTTGTTTTCAAACTTAAAATGAGGCTCTAACAGTATTAGCAGTGAATTTCCAAGTGAAACTTCTTTTGGGATTGGAGTGAATTTTCTTCTTTCCTTTTCTCCATGATCCTTTAACGGTCTTCTTTTAGATTTTCCTTTCTTCCCTTCCTTACCCTTTTCATCCTTTCCCATTTCAACTTTACCCGTTCCTTTCACCCCTTTTCTCTTTTTAAGTTTCCCCTTTTTCCTTTTTTTAAAAAATATTCTCCCCTTTTTCTTTTCGCCTTTTTCCTTTTACTCCTTCTCTTTTTGCTATTTTCTCCTTTTCCCCTTTTATTTTTCTTTATTCCCGTTGCCCCTTTTTCTTTCCCCTTTTTACCCTTCCCCTTTCTTAGTTTCTTCTTTGCTTTTCTTTATGCCCCTTTACCAATCCCCTTTCCCTTTTCATCCTTCCATTTTTCCTCTTTGCCTTCCCCGTTTCCTTTACCTCTTTTCTCTTTCCCATTTTCCCCTTTTGTTTTTCTCATATCCAATTTTCCCTTTTTATTCCCCCTTTTTCCGTTACCCCCTTTTCTATTTGTCATTTCTTCCTTTTCCCCTTTCCCATTTTATTTCTCTCTTTTCGCATTTCCCACTTTTTACCCCTCCCTTTTTATTATTTTCTTCATTCCTTTTCCCCGTGCCCCTTTACCGGTCCCTTTTATATTTCCCCCTCCATTTTCTTTCCCTTTTCATACTTTCCAATTTCTCCGTTCCCTTTATCTTTTTCCCATTTCCTCCTTTTATTATTCTCTTTTCCCATTTCCCCTTTTTCCTTTCACTTTTCACCTTTTCTCCTTTCCCCCTTTTCTCTTAACCATTTTTTCCTTTGCCCCTTTCACATTTTCTTTTTCCGCTTTCCCCTTTAACATTTTTCTTTTTCCCTTCACTTTCCCTTTTTATTCTTTCTCATTTCCCCTCTTGCCTTCCCTCTTTTTCTTTTTTTCCCTTTCCCCGTTCCCTTTAACCATTTTCTGTTTCCCATTTCCCCTTTACCTTTTTTCTTTTCTCATTTCAACTTTTTCCCTTTCCCCCTTTTCCTTTACCTTTCTCTACCTTGCCCTTTCTCATGTCCTTCTTTCTTTTTCCCCATGCCCCTTTACCGGTCCCGTTTCCCCTTTTACATTTTCCTTTCCCCCTTTACTGTCCTTGTTCTTCCTTTCCACGTTGCCTTCCCCTGTTGTTCTTTTCCCCATTCCATTTACCCCGTTTTCTCTTTCCCATTTTCCCCTTTTATTTTTCTCTCTTCCAATTCTTCCTTTTTTATTTCCCTTTTCACCTTTTTCCCTTTCCGCCTTTTCTCTTTGCCATTTTTGTTTTTCCCTTTTTATCTTTCGTAAATATTTTTTGATGAAAGAGCTCAAAGAAAAAACCACTTCAATTTACCAAATTTTTACGAAAGCTTTGGGAAATCATTGAAATTCTTTAAAAATATTTTTTAAGTATGTTGTATAATTTTGCAATTGTTAGAATCTTTGCGAAATCATAAAAGTCTTTGTGAAATCTTTTAAAACTATTAAAAATCTTTGCGAAATCCTCAGAAAATCATTGAAATCTTTTTGAAATATTTGAAATTTTTGGGAAATCATTGAAATATTTTTCACAGATTCTGGAATTTTGTAATTCTGTTTGACACTGTTGCGAAATCATTCATTCCTTTATGATATATTTTTAATTTATCCGAAAGGTTTTTAAAATCTTTGCGAAATATTAAAAATATTTTAAAAATATTTCGTAATATTTGTAAAAGTGATTCAAATCTTTGTGAAATCTTGGGAAAATCATAAATATCTTTTAAATCTAGCTCTAAATCTATGCGAAATATTTTTAATCTTTACGAAACCTTTGGAAAATCATTGAAATCGTTTTATAATATTTTAAGTATTTGGTATATATGTGAAGCTCTTAAAATCGGTGCGAAATCACTTAAATCTTTGTGCAGTCTTTGAAATATATCGGAAATTGTTATGAAATAATTAGTCTTTGTGAAATCTTCTAAATCGATCTGAAATATAAAAATCTTTTTGAAATCTTTGAAATCTTTGAGAAATCTTCGTAAAATTTTTCTGAAGTCTTTCGAAATCTGCAAAATATTAATAATATTTGTTAATATTGTGAAATTATTGAAATCGTTGCAAAATCATTTAATTTTTGTGCAATCTTAGAAATATATCGGGAATTTTTATGAAATAATTAAAGTCTTTGTGAAATCTTTTAAATCTATCCGAAACTTTTGCGAAATATTTTAAATCCTTGTGAAATTTTTTAGAAATCTTTGTAAAATCTTTCTGAAGTATTTAGAAATCTGCGACATGTTAAAAATATTTTTTAAATTTTTGTTTAATATTTGTGAAATTATTGCATTTTTTGCAAATCATTGAAGATCTTGTAAAATCTTACAAATCTATCCGAAATCTTTGAAAAGTTTGAAAAAACTTCGTGAAATCTTTGAAAAAACTTTGTAAAATCTTTGGAATCTTTGTGAAATCTTTGTGAAATCTTTGTGAAATCTTTGTGAAATCTTTGAAAAAACTTTGTAAAATCTTTGAAATCTTTGTGAAATCTTTGAAAACAGTTTTTAAATCTTTGAAATCTTTGTGAAATCTTTGAAAAAACTTTGTAAAATCTTTGGAATCTTTGTGAAATCTTTGAAAAAACTTTTAAAATCTTTGAAATCTTTGTGGAATCTTTGAAAAAGCTTTTAAAATCTTTGAAATCTTTGTGAAATCTTTGAAAAAACTTTGTAAAATCTTTGAAATCTTTGAAAAAATTTTAAGAATCTTTGAAATCTTTGTGAAATCTTTGAAAAACTTTTAAAATCTTTGAAATCTTTGTGAAATCTTTGAAAAAAACTTTGTAAAATCTTTCTGAAGTATTTAGAAATCTGCGGAATATTTGAAATCTTTGTGATATCTTTGAAAACTTATTGGTATCTTTGTAAAATCTTTCAAATCTATTCGAAATCTTTGCGAAATAATTGAAAACTTTGTAAGATCTTTCTGAAGTCTTCAGAAATCTGCGAAATATTAAAAATATTTTCAAATATTTTTTTAATATTCGTGAAATTATTGAAATCTCTTGTAAATGATTGAAGCCCTTGTAAAATCTTTTAAAGCTATCCGAAATCTTTACAAAATCTTTGAAATAATTGAAATCGTTGAGAAATCTTTGTAAAATATTTCTGAAGTCTTTAGAAATCTGCGAAATATTAAAAATCTTTGCGAAATATTTGAAATCTTTGTGACATCTTTGAAAAATATTTTAAATCTATACGAAATCTTTGCGAAATAATCGAAATATTTGTTAATATTTGTGAAATTAATGAAATCGTTCCGAAATGATTTAATTTTTTGTGCAATGTTAGAAATATATCGGAAATTGTTATGAAATAATTAAAGTCTCTGAAATCTTCTAAATCCATCCGAAATCTTTACGAAATATTTGAAATCTTTGAAATTTTTGAGAAATCTTTGTAAAATCTTTCTGAAGTCTTCAGAAATTTGTGAAATATCCAAAAATTTTTATAAATATTTGAGAATATTTGTGAAATTATTGAAATCTTTTGTAAATCATTCAAGCCTTCGTAAAGTCTTTAAAATCTTTCCGAAATATTTTAAAAATTTGTGAAATCATTGAAATCTTCATAAATCTTTCCTAAATATTTGAAATATTTTTCAATATTTGGTAACATTTGTAAAATTATTTAAATCTTTGAGAAATTTTCGAAAATATTAATATTATACCGGTATTTATTATTATTCATTATTTACTAATTATTATTCACTTATTATTTATATAAAATTTGTGCCTATCAATATTATTCTGGTTTACAAAGTGATAAAAAGGAAAGAATTTTCAACATATCTAGAAAGTTTTGGGGAGGGGACGGAGAAGAATAAATAGATAAAGACTGTGAAATAAAGTGAAAGATTTAATGTATTAAGAGAAGGATAAGAAAACAAAATACAGAGAGAGCAGAATGGCAAAAAAAATTGCCAAAAATTCTAGGGGAGGAGGTACTTGGAGAAGAATAAGATGAAGGAGCTACAAAAATCTAGAGGAGTTAAGGCCATGTGACGAGTGGGTCACGTGATCAGATTCCTACCTTAGCGCCACCTTTCTTATTTCCCAACTTATTTTCACACGAGGCGCCACATCGGGTTAAAAATTTTGGATAATAAATAAGAAGCACCAAGAAAGGTGGGTCTGGTCCTAAACTTTAATAGTTATTAAAAAAAAGCACAAAAGAATTATTTACAACAAAAAACATCTTTCATAATTATACAAATTTAGTACCAGACCCATCATTCTTAGTGCTTCTTGTTTCGTATCCCAAATCTTCAGCTGAATATAAGTTGGGAAATAAAAAAAAGTAGCGGTAAGGTAGGGATCTGGTCACGTGATCCACTCATCACATGGCCTTAAAGAAGAGGAATTTTGGTTTCAGAAGGCGCAATTGGGGAGAGTAATTGAAGAGTCGCCAATATCCCACGCTCAAAGTACAGTTCAGTTATCCGAAATTGACGAAGTCCAATTCCAGAGAAGCATGTCCTTACCGAGAGGATTTGGTGGACAACGTCCTCATCCGGCAGTTCATCAAGTCCCTGTCCTTCCACCTCCAAGGAGCGACAGCATGAACGCCCTCAAAAATATGATGGCTCGTCGCCACAGAGTCAGGGTAAGTCGAAGATTTTTTCTCAAATTTGGAAAATATTTTCAACGAGATATGCTTCTCGAGCGAGGAGAAATTGTGGGAATTTTTTTCGAAACGACTCAAATCGTAGCCCAGTGGACAAAAAATTCAAGATGTCTTCGAGACATCACTAAGACGTCGTTTGGAGCAGGTCATTTGAATATCCTAACGTCCTATGCCTTTAAGATATTTTTAGGACAGTTTGAGGACAGTTTGAGGACATTTTTAGGTCAGTTTAAGGCCATCTTTAGCCCAGTTTTAAGAAGTACTTAGGGCGTCTTTAGAATTTTTTTAGGATAGTTTTCAGGTATCTTTAGAACAGTTGTAAAGAAATTTTAGGCCAGTTTTAAGACACCTTTAGAACAGTTCTAGGGCATCTTTAGGATAGTAAAGGAAATTTCAGATCATTTTTGAGACTTCTTTTTTGTGGAATATTTAGGACAGCTTAAGAGCACCTTTACGACGGTTTAAAAATTATTAGTGACATTTTAAGGGCATCTTCAGGAGTGTTTTGAGGTATCTTTAAATCAGTTTTAGGATAGTTTCGAGTATATTTAGAGCAAGTTTAGGACATCTTTAGGGCATTTTAGGACAGTTCGTGGCATCTTGAGGACATCTTTAGGACAGTTTTAAGGAAATTTTAGGCCAGTTTTAGGGCATCTTTAGGACATTTTTAGCGTACCTTTACTACAGTTTTAGGATATCTTTAGGGCAATTTTAGGGCGTCTTTATGGCAATTTTTGAACATTTTCAGGGCAGTTTTTAGGAAATTTTAGAACATTCTTAAAACATCCTAAGGACAGCTTTCAAAAATCTTTAGGAAAGTTGTAAGGAATTTTTAGGACAGTTTTAGAGTATCTTTAGAAAAGCTTTAAAACATCTTTATGAAAATCTTGGGGCAACTTTAAAACAGGATTAGGACATCTTTAGGACAATTTTAAAACATATTTTGGAAACCTTCAAGAAAATTTTAGCTCAGTGTTAGGGTATCTATAGGGCAGTTTTTGGACATCTTTAGGACAGTTTTTGGAAAATTTTAGGACTTTTTTAGGGCACCTTAAGGATAGTTTTTAGGAAATTTTAGGACAGTTTTAGGGCGTCTTAAAGGCAGTTTTGTGGTGTCTTTAGGATAGTTTTTGGGTATATTTAGAGCAAATTTAGGACATCTTTAGGGCATTTTAGGACAGTTTGTGGCATCTTTAGGACATCTTTAGAACAGTTTTAAGGAAATTTTAGGCCAGTTTTAGGGCATCTTTAGGACATTTTTAGCGTACCTTTACTACAGTTTTAGGATATCTTTAGGGCAATTTTTGAACATTTTCAGGGCAGTTTTTAGGAAATTTTAGAACTTTCTTAAAACATCCTAAGGACAGCTTTCAAAAATCTTTAGGAAGTTTTTAGGGCAACTTTAAGACAGGCTTAGGATATCTTTAGGACAGTTTCGAAACATCTTTAGGAAAGTTGTAAGGAATTTTTAGGACAGTTTTAGAGTATCTTTAGAAAAGCTTTAAAACATCTTTATGAAAATCTTGGGGCAACTTTAAAACAGGATTAGGACATCTTTAGGACAATTTTAAAACATATTTTGGAAACCTTTAAGAAAATTTTAGCTCAGTGTTAGGGTATCTATAGGGCAGTTTTTGGACATCTTTAGGACAGTTTTTGGAAAATTTTAGGACATATTTAGGGTAGTTATAAGGAAATTTTTTAACAGTTTTAAGGAATATTTAGGGTGAATAGGTCAGTTTTAGGTAATTTTTTGGGCGGTTTTGTGGCATCCTTAGGACATTTTTGTAGCATCTTTAGGGCAATTTTAAGACATCGTAAAGAGATTTTTTCGGAAATTTTTGGACATATTTAGGACAGTTTTTAGGATATTTTAGTACACTTTTAAAACATTTTTATTATATTCAAAGGGAATTATTAGGACAGTTTTATGGTATCTTTAGGACATTTATATTGGAATTTTAGAACAGTTTTAAGGAATATTCAGGACATTTTTAGGTCCGTTTTAAGGCAGTTTTAGGGCATATTTAGGTCAGTTTTAGGACATTATTGCTGAAATTTTAGGGCAGTTTTAGCACCTTTACTACAACTTCAGGACATTTTGAGGAAAGGTTTGGAGCATCTTTAGGACAGTTTTACGGAATTTTAAAACAAATTTAAGGATAGTTTTAAGGGCAGTTTTGTGGCAGCTTTCGGACGTTTTTGTGGAATCTTTAAGGTAGTTGTAGCACATCTTAAAGACATTTTTTTTAATTTTAGGGCAGTTTCAGGACATATTTAGGACTGTTTTTAGTGAATTTTAGAACAGTTTAAAACATTTTTATAATATTCAAAGGAAATTATTAGGACAGTTTTAGGGTATCTTTAGAACAGTTATAAGGAAATTTTAGAACAGTTTTAAGGAATCTTTAGGGCATTTTCAGGTCAGTTTTAGGGCATTTCTTTGGAATTTATAGGGCAGTCTTAGGACATATTCAGGACAGTTTTTGGGACATTTTTGGACAGTTTTAGAACATTTTTATGATATTTTAAGAGAATTATTAGGACAGTTTTAGGGTATCTTTACTACAACTTCAGGACATTTTGAGGACAGTTTTAGGACATCTTTAGGACAGTTATAAGGAAATTTTAGAACAGTCTTAAGGAATCTTTAGCGCATTTTAGGTCAGTTTTAGGGCTTATTTAGGTCAGTTTTAGGCCATCTTTTAGGCAGTTTATGGAATCTTTACGACAGTTTTGTGGCATCTTTGGGGCATTTTCTGGACATCTTTAGGACTTTTTTTGGAAATTTTAGGACAATTTTAAGGCATATTGAGGACAGTCTTAGAGTAGATTATGATATTTGAGGGTATATTTAGGGAAATTTTAGGACATCTTTAGGGCAGTCTTAGGACAATTTTAGGGCATCTTTAGGACAGTTTCAAGATAATTTTAGGACAGTTTGAGGGTACCTTAAGGACAGTCATCAGGAAATTTTAGGACAGTTTTAGACATCTTTTGGTCCGTTTTTGGGAATCTTTATGTCATTTTCGTGGTATCTTAAAGACAGTTTTAGGGCATATTTAGGGCATCCTCAGGAGATTTTGAAGGTATCCTTAGGTTTGTTTTAGGGTATCTTTAGGGCAGTATTAGGGTATCTTTAGGACAGTATTTAGGCATCTTTAGCACATTAGACGTCTTAGAGATGTTGATGGAACTGACATGAGACGTCCAAGGAACGTCGCAAGGACATTCTTGGGATGTTCATGCTTTTTTGTCCACTGGGAGATGTGACTTTTCCACTCCAACTCTCCACTTCCTCCTCGCTAGACAATTAAGAAAAGGATCAAAACGTCTTCCCAAGATATTTCTTTCAAATCCCTTTTTTTAACCTTCTCATTATTTTCTTTTCGCCTTTTTTCTTTTGTTTCATTTCATTTGACCGATCCCGTAGTTTGAGAACCAGGATGGAAGTTCCGACAGCACACTTTCGCCTCACACCGAAAGTCCCTCATCCAGTTCTTACGTTCCGATGAGCTCGCCAAATTACTCAACGAGTCCACCTTACAGTCCGAATCAGCAAAATTACCATGCGCAAAATTACCAAGCGCCAATTTACCAAGCGCCAAATTACCAAGCGCCAAATTACCAAGCGCCAAATTACCAAGCGCCAATTTACCAAGCGCAAAATTACCAGATAAGGAACCCAAATCCGCAAAATCCGCACCAGCAAGTGCAATATTATCCACAGTACGGATCGACATTCGGCGGCTCGATGTCGTCGATCAAGTCGGAAAGTCTTGGCGGGATTTTGAGTCCTGGTCCTATTTCCCCGATTTCTTTGACTTCTCCGATGTCTCCCGTTTCACCGACGACTCTTACATGTCATGAGAGACTTTTTGGTTCTGTTGCGAGCATTAACAGTATTCAAGAGTCTCCGCAATTGTCGCCGATATTTAAAAGCGAGGCGGCGAAACAAATCATCAAGGAGATGGCTCAGAAAAAACCGGATGGCCCGAGGAGAAGACAAGTTCCGAGGGAAAAGAGGAGACACTACACTGTCTCGAGTATCAAGCCTGTTTTTGATTTGGAGGACACCATCTCCAAAATGGTAGCTTTTCTTTTTATTTTATGATTTTCGACTTTTTTGGTGTTATTTTTATATTTAGGAGGCATATACGAATTTTGTAAGAATTTTTAGGAGGTGGAAAATTGGAAGAACTTACGTGAGAACAATTTTTACTAAGAAAAATAATTTTTAATTAAAGGATTGCATTTTTACGAAAATATGTGCATTTATAACCAAATAGTTGATTTTGAAACTCAAAGATCTGATGTGGTTTCGATGGCGTGATTGGTTGAAAGATATATTCGGGGATAGTGGTGTTCCGGGTTCAAATCCGTTCCGAGGCAAATTTTTTCTCGTTTCTTCAACACATTTTTCACAAGTAAAATGGAACAAATTTAGCATTATAAATTTAAACGGATTATTTTTCATCTAAGAAGGTCGAATTTACAGCAAATTAGATAAATTTTTAATAAAAAAAAAATTCAACAGAAAAAAAGTTTAAACCAAATAGTGGAATTTTTTTAGCACATTACATGAGTTTTCAATAGCTACATTGTCAGTTAAAAATATAAATTTCCATTTAAGAAGAAACGAATTTTAAACAAAAATACTACAATAAAATATTTAAAACATTATTTTTTACGAACAAAAAAGAAACTTTAAATAAAATACTTAACGATTTTCAACGTATAATTTAATATCTAATTTAAAAAGAGGTCTTAAAAAAAAGTTGAATTTTTCAAATAATTTTTAACAAAATAGTTCAATCTTAAATCGAGGAAATTAATTTTTAAATAAGAAAGTGAATTAAAAAAAAATTAATTGTTTACCAAGATAGAAGCATTGTTAATTGAATACATGAATTTTCAAACAAAAATAAAATAGTTGCATTGACAGTTAAAATATTTAATTTAAAAAAAATCAACAAAATAATACATTTTCAACCGAAGAGATGAATTTTTAATGAAGAAGATTATTTTTCTACCAAAAGAGCCGAATTTTAAATTATATTCATGAACTTTCCAAAAAATAATTAAATTTTTAACAAAACACACAAATAGTGAGCAAAGTACAGTAATTTTCAACTAAATATTAAAATTTTAAAAAATAGTTCAATTTTAAACCACAAAAAAAAGAATTTTGTACAAATAGTTAAATAGTCAATCGCAGAAATTAATTTTTAAATAAGCAAATGAATTTTCAAACAAAAAGATGAATTTACTACCAAAAAAAGAAACATTTTAAACAGAATACATTCATTTTCTACCAAAAATAGAATAGTTGTATTTTAAGTTAGAATTTTTTTTTTAATTCAAGAAAATAATCAATTTTTCAACCAAAACGATGGATTTTTAACCAAGAAAAGTATTTTTTTTAACAAAAGAGACGAATTTTAAATAAAATTTATGAATTTCCCAAAAAAGAATTAAATTTTAAACCAAAAAGACAAATATTTAGCAAAATACATGAATTTTCAACTAAATATTGAAATTTTTAATGAAAAAATATCAATTTTCAACTACGAAAAAAAATAATTTTTAACAAAATAGTTAAAGAGGCAAGAACAGACATTAATTTTTAAATAAACAGCTGAATTTTCAACCAAAAAGATTAATTTTCCACCAAAAAAGGAACATTTTAAACAAAATTCATCAATTTTCCAACAAGAATAGAATCGTTACATTTCCAATTAAAATATTTAATTAAAAAAAGTCAACAAAATAATACATTTTTGAACCAGAGATGAATTTTTAACCAAGAAGATTAATTTTCTACTAAAAGAGGCCAATTTTAAATTATATTTATGAATTTTCCAAAAAAAGAATTAAATTTTAAACAAAAAAGACAAATATTTAGCAAAATACATAAATTTTCAACTAAATATTAAAATTTTAAAGGAAAAAATATCAATTTCAACTACAGAAAAAAATAATTTTTAACAAAATATTAAATCGTACATATATGAATTTTAAACAAAAATAGAATAGTTTACATTTTCGGTAAAAATATTTAATTTTTTTTTTAAATTCAACAAAATAATAGATTTTTCAACCAAAGAGATGAGTTTTGAATTAAGAAGATTAATTTTCTACCAAAAGAGGCGAATTTTTTATAACATTCATGAATTTTCAGAAATGTAATTAAATTTAAAATAAAAAAGACAAATATTTAGCAAAATACATGAATTTTCAACTAAATATTAAAATTTCCAATGAAAAAAGGTAAATCTTCAACAACAAAAAATGGAATAGTTACATTTTTAATTAAATTAATTAATTTTCAGACAAAAACAGAATAGTTACATTTTAAGTTTTTTTTCAAATTTAACAAAATAATAAATATTTTAACCAAAGAAATGAATTTTTAATCAAGAAGATTAATTTTCTACCAGAAACGAGTTTTCAGAAAAAAGTTAAATTTTCGAAGAATAATATCAATATTCAACCATGAATAGAATAGTTACATTTCCAGTTGAAAGATTTAATTTTTAAAAAAATTCAACAAAATAATACAATTTTCCAAACAAAGAGATGAATTTTTAATTAAAACAATTAATTTTCTACTAAAAGAGGCAAATTTTAAACAAATTTCAGGAATTTTCCAAAAAATAATTAAACTTATACAGAAAAGTCAAATATTTAGCAAAATACACGAATTTTTCAACTAAATATTTAAATTTTCAAAAAAAAAGATAAATTTTCTACCACAAAAAAAAACAATTTTTAACAAACTAGTTAAATCATCAATCACAGAAATTAATTTTTAAATAAACAGGTGAATTTTCAACCAAAAAGATTAATTTTCCACCAAAAAAGATGCATTTTTAATAAAATACATGAATTTTCAACCAAAAATAGAAAAGTTAGATTTTCAGTTAAAATATTTATTTTTTTGTTTAAATTCAAGAAAATACTGAATTTTTCATCCTGAGAGATAAATTTTTAATCAAGAAGATTAACTTTCTACGAAAAAAGGCAAATTTTAAATAAAATTCAGGAATTTTCCAAAACATAATTAAATTTTAAACAAAAAAGAAAAATATTTAGCAAAATATATGAACTTTGAACCAAATATTGAAATTTTCAATGAAAAAAAAAGATAAATTTTCAACCACAAAAAAAAATAATATTTAACAAAATACTCAAATCGTAAATCGAAGAAATTAATTTTTAAATAAGGTGGTCAATTTTCAACCAGGAAGTATAATTTGCAGCCAAAATGGTACCAAAAAAAATACATGAATTTTCAAACAAAAACAGAATAGTTACATTTTAAGTTTTTTTTCAAATTTAACAAAATAATAAATATTTTAACCAAAGAAATGAATTTTTAATCAAGAAGATTAATTTTCTACCAGAAACGAGTTTTCAGAAAAAAGTTAAATTTTCGAAGAATAATATCAATATTCAACCATGAATAGAATAGTTACATTTCCAGTTGAAAGATTTAATTCTAAAAAAATTTTCAACAAAATAATAAAATTTTGCAAACAAAGAGATGATTTTTTAATTAAGAAGATTAATTTTCTATCAAAAGAGACCAATTTTAAATTATACTTATGAATTTTTCAAAAAAAAAATTAAATTTTAAAACAAAAAGACAAATATTAAGTAAAATACATGATTTTGCAACTAAATATTGAAATTTTTAAGCAAAAAGATAAATTTTCAACACAAAAAAAAAATTTACAAAATGGTTAAAAAGTCAATCACAGAAATTAATTTTTGAATAAACAGAAGAATTATCAACCAAAAAGATTAATTTTCAGCCAAAAATAAAATAGATATATTTTCACTTAAAATATTTAATTTAAAAAAAATAATCAATTTTTCAACCAAAAAGGTGAATTTTTAACCAAGAAGATTAATTTTTTATCAAAAGAAGCGAATTTTAAAAGAAATTGATGAATTTTCCCAAAAAAATTAAATTTTAAACCAAAAAGACAAATATTTAGCAAAATACATGAATTTTCAACCACAAAAAAAAATTGTAAATAAAATACTTAAATCGTAAATCGAAAAAGTAGTTTTTAAATAATAAGATGAATTTTCTACTAAAATGAAACATTTTTAACAAAACACATGAATTTCCAAACAAAAATAGAATAGTTACATTTTCACTTGAAATATTTAATTAAAAAAAAAAATCAACAAAATAATATAATTTTCCAAACAAATAGATGAATTTTTAACCAAGAAGATTACTTTTCTACCAAAAGAGGCGAATTTTAAATTATATTTTTCAATTTTCCAAAAAAAATAATTAAAT
The DNA here is from genome assembly GCF_010883055.1 of Belonocnema kinseyi. Classification (NCBI taxonomy): domain Eukaryota; kingdom Metazoa; phylum Arthropoda; class Insecta; order Hymenoptera; family Cynipidae; genus Belonocnema; species Belonocnema kinseyi. Next base: position 137,827,434 of record NC_046661.1, read on the forward strand.
TTTAAACAAAAAAGATAAATATTTAGCAAAATGCATAAATTATTAACCAAATATTGAAATTTTTAATAAAAAAAGATGCATTTTAAGAAAAAATGGAATATTTTATATTTTAGTTAAATAAATAAATTAAATTAATTATTATAATTATTAATTAATTATAAATATTCAGATGAATTATTCGGGAATAGTGGTGTTCCGGGTTCAAATCCAGGCCGAGGCAGATTTTTTCTCGGTTCTCTAAAAATTATTTGACCAAATAGATTAATTTTGAAACAAATAGATGCATTTTTAAGGTAAAAAAATATACATTTTCAACAGCAGAAATTAAAATAAATTTCAATGAAATAGTGGAATTTTTTAGCACAATAGATGTATTTTCAATAGCTACATTTTCAGTTAAAAATATCAACTTTCATTTAACAAGAAACAAGTTTCCAACAAAAATACGAGTTTTCAACAAATATTGAAATTTTTTTCTAGAAACGTTCAAGTATTTTCTAAAAAGTTAATTTTTAACAAAAAATGGAATTGCTCAATTATTTAGTTACAAAAAATGATTTTTCCCACAAAAAACGAGCATTAGTACATGTGATTTTTCAACATATAGTTAAATATTTAATTAAAAAAGAGTACATGAAAAATATTAAATTTTCAATAAAATTCTTAATTTTTTATGAAAATTGTCGAATTTTTTATCAAGCAGTTGAATTTTCAGTCAAAAAGATTAATTTTCAAACCCAAGGAGAATAATTTGCACCAAACAGTTGAATTTTCAATCAAAGTGATGAATTTTTAACCACGAAATTTAATTTTCTAGCAAAAATGAAGTTTTGACAAAATACATTAATTTTTAATCAAATATTAAAATTTTCAACTAAAAATATCGTTTTTCAACAAAAAATTAAATATATTAATTTTTAGTTTAAGTAATTATTTTAAACCGCAAAACAACGAATTTTCAACAAAATACTTCAATATTCAAACAAAAAAGATAAATTTAGCGAACTTGATTTTTTTACAAATAAGTGGAATTTTAACAAAATGATTAATTTTTAAACCAAAATAGACAAATAATTTGCAAAATATATAAATTTTCAACCAAACAGTAGAATTTTCAACTAAAAAAGATAAATTTTCAACATCAAAAAATCGAATATTTACATTTTGGGTTAAATAAATGAATTTTCAAAAAAAAAATAGTTAAATTTTCAATGAATAATATAATGTTTCAACCAAAAATAAAATACTTACATTTTTAATTCAAAGATTTAATTTTTAAAAATTAACCTACTAATTAGTTAAATGTTTAAAACAAAAAAAAACGAATTGAAAAAAATGTTAAATTTTCAACGAAAAATATCAACTTTCGACCAAAAATAAAATATTTACATTTTCAGTTAAAAGATTTAATTTAAAAAAATTCAACAAAAGGCTTACTCTTCATTTATAAATGATACCAAAAAGACGAAATTTTAACGAAAATTAATTTCAACACAGAAAATAAATTTTTTAATTAATTAGTTGATGTCTCAATAAAAAGATGAATTTTTAACCAAGAAGATTATTTTTCAACAGAAAAATATTGATTTGTTAACAGAAAAGTAATATTTAAATCGTTAGTTGAAATATTATTAATTTTCAACAACAAACAACGAACTTTCAACAGAGTGGTAACATTTTTAATGAAAAAAAAACGAATTTTCCACAAAACAGTCGAAGATTTTTTGTAATTTATTATAATTTGTTTTAAAATAAAATTCATGAATTTTTTTCAAAATAGGTAATTTTTTAGCAAAACACATGAATTTTCAATCAAATAGTAGAATTTTAAACTAAAAAAGAAAAATTTAAACAAAAAAATGAAATAGTTACATTTTCAGCTGAAAAAATTAATTTTCTGGAAAAAAACAACGAATGTTCAAAAAAAATAATTACATTTTTAACAAAAAAAATATCAATTTTTAACCATAAATGAAAAACTATTATTTTCCGTTAAAAAAATTAATTAATACAACAAAAATTTCGAGAAGAATATTAATTTTTTAACAAAAAACTCGATTAGTAAAATACATGAATTCAAAAAAATTAACAGATAGTTCAATTTTGAACCAAAAAAATGAATTTTTAACAAAATAGTTCAATTTTCACCTATGGATTTGTAACGAAACAATTAATAATTAATACATTCACCAAAAAATATTTTTATTTTTATTCAATATTGGGACGCATTTTCTATCCAAAACGACAAATTTTCCACAGAAAAGTGCAACTATCTACCGAAAAGATGCATAAAAAAACATACATTTTTTACCAAATTATTTGAGTCCCAGAAAAATGATTAAATCCTCAAAGAGAAGAATTATTTTTACCAAAAAATTATCATTTCGAATGAAAAAAGGTCATTTATATACCAAAAGAGATGAATTTTCATTTTAAAAAATATATAATTTTAAGTGAAAAAGCCGATTTTGGGTCAAATAAATTTTGGACTTTGGAACTGGGAGAAAAAAATATTTGCATTGGCCTCTGTGGCGCAATTCCCTAAACGCTCTACTCGTCTATAGTAGCGGTCCCGGTTCAAATCCGGGCCGAGGCAAATTTTGTTCCCTCAGAAATTAATTATTTTATTAAGGTTTATTTACTTTATTTAATTTATTTAATTGTTTATTTAATTTTTGAAATTAAGATTCACTGTTTATTTACAGAATTTAAAATCCGCAACCGATTTTGGTAATTTTTTTTGAAATTTTGATTTTTTTTATTCCGTTTTTTAGGGAATGGGAAGAGCGAGAGACGATTTGGACATGGAAAGAGCCCTCAGGCCGAGAATAAATGCTCCAGATGTTGTGAGATCGACCTTAAGCCACAAGGAATTAAAATACAATGAAAGTACGATCGATCAGCTTTTGGGAACGCCGAACAAAATTATCATTCCGGAACGTTATATTCCCGAAAAGGTAATTTTTTTCACCTTTTTCTGTTCAAAATGATCAGACTTGTTCTAAGCATAACTGTGAGGAAAAAATTATTTCCTTTTTTATATAATAAGCAACTTTTTACAATTTGGTTCTCGATGAAACAAAAATTTTTGAATTAATTTTGCTAAAATTACAGGGGAAATCTGAAATAAACAGGTTATTTATTGATTTAATTTAAAATTATTGGTTGTATTTAAAAAGTGTGGGAATAAATTTGGTAGAATTGAGTTAAATCTTCAACTAAAAAAGATAAATTTTTAACCAAACATGGAATGGTTATATTTTTAGTTGAAAAAGTATTTTTCAAATCAAATAGTTAAATTTTTAAAGAAAAGAACGAATTTAAAAGAAAGTTGATTTTTGAATTTATTAGTTACATTTTTGAACTAAATATATAAATTTCTTATAAAAAAAAATTTTTAATGAAATAATTCAATTTTTAATTTAACAAAAATAGAATAGTTACATTTTTAGTTGAAAAAAATAATTTTTAATTGAAACAAATTGATTTTCTACTAAAACAATTAAATTTCAACCAGGAGGATGAATTATCTACTAAAAAAGAATAATTTTTAACAAAATAAATTACTTTTAAACGGCATATTTCATTTTTTAATGGAATTTTATACGCAAAGCTTAATTTTCTACCAAAAAATTCAAATTTTCAACAAAATAGAGGAATTTTCAGTTAAAAAAATATATAAATTTTCAAGGAGAAAAACGAATTTAAAAGAAAGTTAATTCTTTAATTAAATAGTTGAATTTTTATCCAAAAATATAAATTTTTGCGAAAAAAGTCTTTTCAACAAGTAAATGAATCTTCAAATCAAAAAAATAAATGTTTAAGAGAATGGTTAAATTTTTAATTGAAAAAATTCATTTTTAATAAAAAAAAATAATTTTCTACGAAATGAATTAAAATTCAACCAAAAAGATTCATTATCTACCAAATAAGAATAAGTTTTAACAAAATTAATTACTTTTCAACCAAATATTTGATTTTTTAATGGAATTTTAAACCCAATGGTTAATTTTCTACCAAGAAATAAAATTTTTTAACAAAATAGAGGAATTTTCAGTTAAAAAAAGATCAAATTTCAAAAAAGAAATAAGATTGTTCGATTTTCAAGGAAAAGAACGAATTTAGAAGAAAGTTAATTTTTTGATAAAATTGTTCAATTTTCAACCAAAAATATAAATTTTCTACTGAAAAAATGTCTTTTCAACAAATAAATGAATCTTCAACTAAAAAATATAAATTTTTAACAGAATAGTTAAATTTTTAATAAAAAAAAAAAGATTTCATCCAAAAAAAAAATTAAATTTCACCCAAAGAGATTAATTATCTACTTAATAACAATGATTTTTAACAAAATAAATCACATTTCAACCAAATATTTTATTTATTAATGGAATTTTAAACCCAAAGGTTAATTTTCTGCCAAAAAATACAAATTTTCAACAAAATAGAAGAATTTTCAGTTGAAAAAAGATAAATTGTCAAGGAGAAAAACGAATTTAAAAGAAGGTTGATTTTTTAATTGAATAGTTGAATTTTTAACCAGAAACATAAATTTTCTATGAAAAAAATTTCTTTTTAACAATTAAATGAATCTTCATCTAAAAATATAAATTTTTAACAGAATAGTTAAATTTTCAGTTGAAAAAATTAATTTTTATTTTAAAAAATGATTTTCTACGAAAGAATTTAAATTTCAACTAAAAAGATGAATTAGCCACTAAATAAGAATATTTTTTAACAAAATAAATCACTTTTAAACTAAATATTTTAGTTCTTAATGGAATTTCAAACACAAAGGTTAATTTTGTACAAAAAAATATATAAATTTTTAACAAAATAGAGGAATTTTCAGTTAAAAAAAAAAACATTTTCAAAAAGAAATAGAATAGTTCAATTCTTAAGGAGAAGAACGAATTTAAAAGAATGTTGATTTTTGAATTAAATAGTTGAAATTTTAACTAAAAAAATACATTTTTATGAAAGAAAAAGTCTTTTCAATAAATAAATAAATGAATCTTGAACTAGAAAATATAAATTTTAAACAAAATAGTTTCATTTTTAGTTAAAACATATCACTTTCAACCAAAAAAAAAAACATTTTTAATGAAAAAGTTCCATTTTCAACCAAACAAGAAATTGATTATTTAAATTTTTAGTTAATAAACTTATTTTTTAATAAAAAAATTATTTTCTACTAAAGAAATTAAATTTGAACCAAAAATATGAATTGTCTACCAATTCAGAATAATTTTTAACAACATAAATCACTTTTAACTAAATATTTTATTTTTTACTGAAATTTTAAGCCCAAAGGTTAATTTTCTATTTAAAAAATACAAATTTTCAACAAAATTAAGGAATTTTCATTTAAAAAAAGATAAATTTTCAAAAAGAAATACAATACTTTAATTTTTATTCAGATACGTAAATTTTTAAGCAAATGAAATAAATTTTTAATAAAATGGTTAAATTTTTAACTAAAAAAATGAATTTTCTTTCGAAAATATTTATTGTATTTAAAAAAAGAATTCGGCATCAAACTTAATTAAAGTTTTACTCCAAAAAATTAATTTTCAATTAAAAAAATAATTTTCAACCAAAAAAGAATAATTTTAAATAAAATACATGGATTTTCTTTTAAATCTTTAAATTTTTAGTGAATTTTCTACAAAAAGGGTAAATTTTTAACCAAAAATATAAATTTTCCACGAAAAAAACGTCTTCTCAACAAATAAATGAATTTTCAACTAAAAAATATAAATTTTTAACAGAATAGTTACATTTTTAATGAAATAATTCAATTTTCAGCTAAACAAGAAATAGATTATTGAAATTTGTAGTTAATAAACTTATTTTTAATAAATAAAAATATTTTCTACTAAAGAAATTAAATTTCGACTAAAAAGATGAATTATCTATCAATTAAGAATAATTTTTAACAAAATAAATCACTTTTAGCTAAATATTTTATTTTTTACCGAAATTTTAAGCCCAAAGGTTAATTTTTTATTTAAAAAATACAAATTTTCAACAAAATAGAGGAATTTTCAGTAAAAAAAAAGATAAATTTTCAAAAAGAAATACAATACTTTAATTTTTATTCAGAGACATAAAATGTTATGCAAATAAAATAAATTTTTTATAAAATGGTTAAATTTTTAACTAAAAAAATGAGTTTTTTGCCGAAAATATTTAATGTATTTACCAAAGAAAGGAAGTTAAAAAAAAATAATTTTCAACTAAAAAAGAATAATTTAAAATAAAATACATGACTTTTCTTTCAAATCCTTTAGTTTTTTATCCAATTCTCTACAAAAAAGTTTAATTTATAACTAAAAATATAAATTTTCCACGAAAAAAAAACGTCTTTTCAACAAATAAATGAATTTTCAACTAAAAAATATAAATTTTTTAACAGAATAGTTACATTTTTAGATAAAACATATAACTTTCTACCAAAAAAATATATTTTTAATGAAATAATTCAATTTTCAACCAAACAAGAAATAAATTATTTAAATCTTTAGTTAATAAACTTATTTTTTAATAAAAAAATTATTTTCTACTAAAGAAATTAAATTTCAACCAAAAATATGAATTGTCTACCAATTAAGAATAATTTTTAACAAAATAAATCACTTTTAACCGAATATTTTATTTTTCACTGAAATTTTAATCCCAAAGGTTAATTTTCTATAAAAAAAAATCCAAATTTTCAACAAAATAGAGGAATTTTCAGTTAAAAAAAGATACATTTCCAAAAAGAAATACAATACTTTAATTTTTATTCAGAGACGTAAATTTTTAAGCAAATAAAATAAATTTTAAATAAAATGGTTAATTTTTGATAAAATGGTTAAATTTTTGACTAAAAAAAAAAGAATTTTCTGCCGAAAATATTTATTGTATTTAAAAAAAGAATTCGGCATAAAACTTAATCAAAGTGTTACTCCAAAAAATTAATTTTCAATTAAAAAAATAATTTTTAACCAAAGAAATGAATTTAAAAAAAAAATAATTTTCAACCAAAAAAGAATAATTTTAAATCAAATACATGAATTTTCTTTCAAATCTTTTAATTTTTTAGTGAATTTTCTACGAAAAAAGTTAAATTTTTAGCTAAAAATATAAATTTTCCACGAAAAAACGTCTTTTCAACAAATAAATGAAGTTTCAACTAAAAAATATACATTTTTAACAGAATAGTTACATTTTCAATTACATAATTCAATTTTCAACCAAACAAGAAATAGATTATTAAAATTTTTAGTCTATTAAAAAAATACAAATTTTTAACAAAATAGAGGAATTTTTAGTAAAAACAAGATAAATTTTTAAAAAGTTATATGTTTTAACTAAAAATCTAACAATCCTGTTAACAATTTATATTTTTAGTTGAAGATTCATTTATTTATTAAAAATATTTTTTTTCGTAGAAAATATATATTTTTTGTTGAAAATTCAACTATTTAATCAAAAAATCAACTTTCTTCTAACTTCTTTCTATTACTTTGTGAAAATGTATTTTTTAAAACTGAAAATGCCTCAATTTTTTGCAATTTTTGTTTGTAGAAAATTAACTAATTAACTAATTATTCATATTTGGTAGATAATTCATCCTTTTAGTTGAAATTTAATTTCTTTAGTAGAAAATCATTTTTCACAAAATAGAGGAAGTTTTAGTTAAAAAAAGATAAATTTTCAAAAAGAAATAGAATAGTTTAATTTTCAAGGTGAAGGAATTTTAAAAAAAGTTGATTTTTGAATTAAATAGTTGAATTTTCAACCAAATGAGAAATAGAATAGTTCAATTTTTAGTTAACAAAATTAACTTTTAATAAAAATAATGCTTTTCTGCTAAAGAAATTAATTTTCAACCAAAAAGATTAATCATCTATTAAATAAGAATAATGTTTAACCAAATAAATCACTTTTCAGCCAAATGTTTTATTTTTTCGTGGAATTTTAATCCCAACGGTTAATTTTTTACCAAAAAAATATATAAATTTTCAACAAAATAGAGGAATTTTCATTCAGAGAAGTAAATTTTTAAGCAAATAAAATAAATTTGTAATAAAATGGTTAAATTTTCAACAACAACAAAAATTAATTTGCTACCGAAAATATTAAATGCATATAAAAAAATTTTCTGCATAAAACTTACAGTTTTACCCCAAAAAATTAATTTTCAATTAAACAAATAATTTTCAACCAAAGAAATGGATTTGCAAAATAGAAAATAATTTTCTACCAAAAAGGAATAATTTTTAATTAAATACATGCATTTTCATCCAAATCTTTTTAATTTTTAATCGAATTTTCAACAAAAAAGGTAAATTTTTTACTAAAAATATTTATTTTCTACGAAAAAAACCGCTTGTTAGCATAGACTTTTTTCCAAATAAAATAAATTTTCAACGAAATAGTTAAGTTTTAAGTTTGAAAAACTAATTTTTAATAAAAAAACAACTTTTTTTTAATAAAAAATTATTGTTTTCGCAAAACTGTAGAATTTTTAACAAAATAAATGAATTTTCAAACAAATATTTTATTTTTTAATGGAATTTTCAAATAAGTAGGTAAATTTTTTATAAAAAAAAATCAATTTTTCCAAAAATAGATGAATTTTCAACTGAAAATAGAATAATCTAATTTTAAGTTACTGGAATAAATTTTTTACCAAATTAAATCAATTTTAAACCAAACAGACGACTTTTTAACCAAAATTATCAAATGTTTATAAAAAAATAAAATTTCAAGAAAAAAATGGACTAGTTAAATTTTAAGTTCAAAAAATCAATTTTTAATATAAATATAATTTTCAACCAAAGAAAGGAAATTTTAATAACCAAGAAGGTCAATTTTCTACCAAAAAGGAATAATTTTTAACATAATACATGAATTTCAAACCAAATATTTTATTTTTTAATGAAATTTTCTACCTGAAAGATTCATTTTCTACCCAAAAAAAATATTTAACAAAATAGATTAATTTTCAACTAAAAAAGATACATTTTTAAGCAAATAAAATAATCAAATAAATGTTAAAAAAAAATTAAATGTTTCAAAAAACATTTCACCGAAAAATTCAGTTAAATGGTCACACAAACAAATAAATTTTCAATCTAAAAAAAATTATTTTCAACGAAAGAAAAGTATTGCCAACCAAAAAAATTTATTATTATTTTTTTCATTGAATTTTTCACTTAATTATATTTTCAAAAGACAAAGTTTTTACAAAATAGAGACATTTTCAACCAATAGTTGAATTTTCCAAATATGGAATTGTTAAATTTCCATTTAAAAAATAATTTTAAAAAACCGTTAACTAATTATATAATTTTTTCTCTAAAACTTGCAAAAAAAAATGTTGAAAAATCAACCGAGTTTCTTCTTCTTTGACAAAAAAAAATTAAAATTTTTTTTAGACACCAGAGCTGACTGCAGAGGAAAGAGAACAGAGGCTCAAAAAAGTAGAATCCATAAGAAAAATGCTTTCTGAAACTGGAGTAACGGCCCCGGAAGGTGGAGGTTTGTTTCCATTTTTTCAAGATTAAAATCAATCTAAAATTAATTATACTTTTAATTTAATTCTCTAATTTTTTTAATACCAATTTTTTTCCCCCTATTTGTTTCTAGAAGATGAGAAAAATGTTGAAAAATCGGACACTCTGAAGCGAAAAGTCGCTGAGGAAAAGAGACAGCGGGAACATATCCTTCAACTTAATCAAATTTTGGCAAAACAAGTGATGGAGAAGAGCAAAATGGTGGCTGGTACGTGAAAAATTTAAATAAAAAATAATTAGGATCGTTGCCAAAAATTTGAGAATTTTATCAATATTTTTCTTGGGGCTTCTTTGTTAAATAAATATGATTTTTCACGAAATTGGGAAAATAATAGGAAAATAAATTCCTTAATAAATTTAATAATAATAAGGAAGATTAATTTTATACCAAAAGATGTGAATTTCAAAAAAAGTTAATTTTCAGACAAGAAAATTGATTTTTTAAATTAAAAAACAGTTTAATATATGAAGATAAATTTTGGAAATTAAATGGATGAATTTTCTATTTGAAAAAAACGATTTTTCAACCAGAAAGTGTGACTATTTACGAGAAAAGATAATTTTTTAATAAAATACTTAAATTTTCTAAAAGATTATTTTCATCCACACAGTTGCATTTTTAAATTTCTTATTAAAAAAAAGCATTTTCGATACAAAACGATGATTTTTTAAATAAAATAATTATATTTTCAAAAGAATAATTTAATTTTTAACGAAATAGTCAAATTTTTTCACCTACTGAATATATATGATTAAAAAAATAGTTGAAATTTCAACTAATTTTTAAGTTTTGATTCAAAAGGATGAAAATTTTATTAAAAAAAAAAAGATTTTTCAACAAAAAAGTGGAAATTTTAATATAAACAGATCATTTTTCAACAAAATAGTTGAATTTTGAAATAAAAAATTAATTTTCAAGAAAATTATTAAATCCACAAGAACAAAAGAATTTTAAAAATAAATAAGCAGTTGCATTTTTAACTTTTCTACCAACAAAAATTAATTTTTACTTCAAAAAATATATTAATTTTTCAACAACAAAATTAAATTTTTAACAGAATAGTTGAATTTTTAAACAAATAAGATAATTTTTCTACCAATTATTTGAATTTTCAAATAAGAAAGACCAATTTTCAAGAAAATGATTAAATCCTGGAGAAAAAAAAGAATTTTTTAACTAAACAATTGCATTTTAAACTTTTCTACCAAAAAATATGAATTTTCAATTTAAAAAGATGCATTTTCTATTTTATTTTTATTTTTTTTTGTAACCAAAAAGTGATTTTTTTTAAATATCATTTTTTAAGAAAATAGTTAAATTTTCAAAAAATCTTTTATTTTACAACAACAAGATTAAATTTTGAACTACTTAAAAATATATATTTTTGAAAAAATAGCTGACATTTCAAGTAATTTGATAAATTTTCAAATAAAGATGAAAAAAATACCAAAAAAGATGATTTTTCAATTTGAAAGTATGAATTTTCTATTCAAAACGATGATTTTTTAAATAAAAAATTGAATTTGTAACAAAATAGTTCAATTTTCCACCTACTTAAGATATATTTTTAAACAAATAGTTGAAGTTTCAACTTATAAAGATAAATTTTCTACCAGATATTTGAATTTTCAAATAAAAAAAGTCAATTTTCAATCCAAAAGGATGAATTTTCTATCCAAAAAGACGATTTTTGAACAAAAAAGTGAAACTTTTAACCAAAAAAGATGATTTTTTACTAAAATATTTCACCTTTCAAAAATGTCTTAATTTTTCAATAACAAATTTAATTTTTCAACAGAATAGTTGAATTTTTCAATAAAAACTATCAATTTTCAAGAAAATGATTAAATCCTGGTAAACAAAATACTTTTTTAACTAAGCAGTTGCATTTTCAACTTTTTTACCAAAAAAGGTGAATTTTCAATTTAAAAGAATGAATTTTTCATTAAAAAAAAAAAGATTTTGCAACAAAAAAGTGGAAATTTTAATAAAAACAGATGATTTGTCAACAAAAACGTGGAATTTTCAAATAAAAAATTAATTTTCAAAAAAATTATTAAATCCTCAAGAAGAAGAAAAATTTTATTAACTGAAGAGTTGAATTTTTAAGATTGCTACCCAAAAAAATGAATTTTCCATTCAAAAGGATGAATTTTCTATCCGTTAAGGTGATTTTTTAACAAAAAAGTGGAACTTTCAATCGGAAAAGGTGACATTTTTAACAAAATAGTTGAATTTTCAAAATTATTATCAATTTTTCAACAAAAAAATTAAATTTTCAACAAAATAGTTGAATTTTCAAACGAAGCAGATAATTTTTTTACCAATTATTTGAATATTTAAATATAAAAGATCAATTTTCAAGAAAATGATTAATTCCTCGGAAACAAAATACTTTTTTAACCAAGCAGTTGCATTTTTAACTTTTTTTTACCAAAAAAGGTGAATTTTTAAATCAAAAGGATGAAATTTTTATTAAAAAAAAAAGATTTTTCAACAAAAAAGTGGAAATTTTAATAAAAACAGATCATTTTTCAACAAAATAGTTGAATTTTCAAATAAAAAATTTATTTTCAAGAAAATTATTAAATCCACAAGAACAAAAGAATTAAAAAATAAATAAACAGTTGCATTTTTAACATTTCCACCGAAAAAAACTAATTTTTAATTCAAAATGACAAATTTTCTACAAATAAAAAACGAATTTTTAACAAAAAAAGTGGAACATTGAATAAAAAAGTTGATTTTTTTAAACAAAATAGTTGAATTTTCAATATATTTATTAACCTTTTAACAACAAAATTAAATTTTCAACAGAATAGTTGAATTTTCAAATAAAAAAATATCAATTTTCAAGAAAATGATTAAATCCTGGAAAAAAGACTTTTTTAACTTTTAACTTTTTTAAAACTTTTCTACGAAAAAATTATTTTTTACTAAAATATTTGAATTTTCAAAAAATGCATTAATTTTTCAACAACAAACTTAATTTCTCAACAGAATAGTTAAATTTTCAAATAAAAAAATCAATTTTCAAGAAAATTATCAAATCCTCAAGAACAAAAGAATGTTTTTGAATATAAACAGTTGCATTTTTAACATTTCTATAAATAAAAAGAGATGATTTTTTTTAGCAAAATAGTTCAAATTAGAAATAATTTAGTAATTTTTCAAGAACAAAAATAAATTTTCAACAGAATAGTTGAATTTTCAAACAAAGAAGATAAATTTTATACCAATTATTTTAATTTTTTAATGAAAAAAATAAATTTTCAAATAGAAAGGATCAATTTTCACGAAAATGATTAAATCCTCAAAAATAAAAGGACTTTTTATAACCAAACAGTTAAACTTTTAATTTTTCTAACAAAAAGGATGAATTTTGAATTCAAAAGGATGGGTTTTCTATCCGAAAAGACGATTTTTTAACAAAAAGATTATTTTTTAATTAAATATTTAAATTTTCAAAAAATATATTAATTTTTCATCAAGAAACGTAATTTTTCAACAGAATAGTTAAATTTTCAAATAAAAAAATGAAATTTTCAAGAAAATGAATACATTTTCAAGAACAAAAGAATTTTTTAAATAAACAATTGCATTTTTAACTTTTCTACCAAAGAAGATGAATTTTTAATTCAAAAGTATGAATTTTCTAAAAAAAAACGAATTTTCAACCAAAAATTACAACTTTTAATAAAAAAAGATTCTTTTTTTAACGAAATAGTTGAATTTTCGAACAAAAAAGATAAATTTTCTACCAATTATTTGAATTTTTAAATAAAGAGGATAGATTATCAAATAGAAAAGTTCAATTTGTAATAGAGTTAATAAATCTTTAAAAAAAAAAAACGATTATTTTGATGCAAGCAGTTGCAATTTTAACTTTCTCATCAAAACGGATAAATTTTCAATCCAAAAGAACGAATTTTTAACAAAAAAGTGGAACTTTAAGAAAAATGATTTTTTTAACGAAAGAGTTGAATTTAAAAAAAATGTTTTTATGTTGCAACAAAAAAAAATACATTTTCAATAGAATAGTTGAATTTTCAAACAAAGAAGATAAATTTTATACGAATTATTTGAATTTTCAAATAATAAAGATAAATTTTTAAACAGAAACGTTCAATTTTCAACATAGTTAATGAATTTTTTTTTTAAATTCTTATTTTGATCCAAACATTTGCATTTTTAAATTTCTCATTAAAATAAAAGGAATTTTCTATACAAAACGCTGAATTTTAAACATAAAAATATTGGATAAATTTTCGAGTAAAGTAGAAAAATTTTTAGCAGTTATTTGAATTTCCAAATAAAAAATATCAATTTTCAAGGCAATGATTAAATTTTCAAGAACCAAATTTTTTTTTAAATCAAACAGTTGTATTTTTAACTTTTCTACCAAAAATGACAAATTTTCAATTTAAAAAGATGAATTTTCTATTAGAAAAAACAAACGAATTTTTAATCCAAAAGTTGAACTATTCACCAGAAAATATAATTTTTTAATAAAATAGTTGAACTTTCAACAAATTAATCAATTTTCCAACAATAAATTAAATTTTCAACATAATAGTTGAATTTTTAACCTGCCAAATATACATTTTTAACCAAGTAGTTGATTTTTCAAACAATGAAGATAAATTTTCTACCAATTATTTGAATTTTCAACTAAAAAGGATAAATTTTCAAGAAAATGATTAAATCCTCAAGAACAAAAGAATTTTTTTAACAGAACAGTTCAACTTTCAACTTTTCTACCAAAAAACATTAATTTTCTATTAAAAAACAACTATTTTTTAACCAAAACCTGGATCTTTTAATAAAAAAAGGATTTTTTAACAAAATAGTTGAATTTTCAAAAAATTTATGAATTTTTTGACAACAAAATTAAATTTTGAACTACTAAAAACCTACTAAAGATATATTTTTGAAAAAATAGCTGATATTTTAACAAATTTGATAAATTTTCAAATAAAGAAGATACATTTTTCCAGTTTTTTGAATTTTTGAAGAAAAAATATCAATTTTCAAGAAAAATGAAATTATATAATAATAATTAATAAATAATAATCATAATAAATAAATAATAAATAACTAATTACATGTAATAATAATAAATATACAATTTAAATTAAATCCACAAGAACAAATGAATTTCTAGTAAAATTCATAAATACAAAATAATAAAGATTATTTTGTATTTTCCATTCACAAAAAGAACGAGTTTTCTATAAAAAACGATGAATTTTTGAAATAAAATAATTGAATTTTCAACAGAATAGTTCAATTTTTAACCAAATAATTCAATTTTTCACCTACTAAAGATATATTTAAAAAATCAATTTTCAACAAAATTAATAAATGGTCTAAAAAAAAAGTATTATTTTGAACCAAATAGTTGAATTTTGTAATTTGTCATTAAAAAAGACGAATTTTCAATCCAAAATAACGAATTTTATAAACAAAACGATGATTCATTAAACATAAAAAAGAAATTTCTATCAAAAAAGATTACTTTTTTACAAAATGGTTGAATTTGCAACCAATTATTTAAATTTTCAACGAAACAATTACATTTTCTACCAATTATCTCAAATTCCTAATAAAAAATATCATTTTTTAAATAAAAATATCAATTTTTAAATAAAAGAGCACTTCTTAACAAAATTAAGAAATCCACACAAAAAAAAGGAATGTTTTAAATTTCTGCACTTGCATTTTTAAGTTTTCTACGGAAAAGGATGACTTTTCAAGAAAATAATCGAATTTTCAATCCGAAAATTTGAATTTTTTAATTTAAAAAGTTCATTTTTAACTAGAAACAATTCATTATCAACAAAAAATGAAGCAGTTAAATGTAGAGTTTGAAAAATTATATTTCAACAAAAAAAACGTATTTTCAACAAAATATTTAAATTTTCAACCCAGAAGATTAATTTTTTTGATTAAAAAAGACGAATTTTCCACTGAGTAATTGAATTTCCAAGAAAATAACATTATTTTACAAAAAAGATAAATTTTTAGCAAAGTTATTTAATTATTTTCGAATCCAAAAACCAATTTTCAACCAAGAAATTTTCCATTACAAAGAGATGAAGTTGTAACTGAAAAGGACGAACTATATATAAATTGTTAAAGTTTTAACGTAAAATTAGAATTTTCGAACCGAAAAAGATTTTTCTTTTAAAACATAAAAAAATGCAACTAAATTGTTGAATTTTTATTCCAAAAAGACCAATTTTTTACACAACAGTTGAATTTTCAACCCAAATATATAAATTTTTAATTAGAAAGTTAATGTTCAACCAAAAACGGAGAAGTTGAATTTTCAGTTCAAAAACTTAATTTTCAACAAAAAGAAAGAACCAGTTTCAATAAAATAAATAAATTTCAGAAATAAAATTAATTTTTAACAAAGTAGAAAATTAAACAATTGTTAAATTTACATTTAAAAAAACAATAAATTTTCTGCAAAATAGTTGAATTTTTAATCCAAACATATGAACAAAAAAAATACAAATTGCCAAAAAATACAAATTGGAAGAGTTAAATTTCCAGTTTAAAAAATTATTTTTTAACGAAAAAAAAGAAAAACAATTCTCAATAAAATAAATAAATTATATCAATAATATAAATTTCTAACATAGCAGTTCCACTTTTAACTAAGTAATCAAATTTCCAACCAAAATTTTCAGCCGACAATAGAATATTTAAAATTTTAATATAAAGAATGAATTCAAGAAATTAATTTTTTAGAAAACAACTAATTTTTTTATCAAAATAATTGAGTTTTTAATTAGAAAAATTAATTTTTTACTAGATTTTCAAGCAAACAAAAATTCAATAAAGGAGTCAAATTTTCAACCAACAAAATTCATTTTCAAAAATGTAGTTCAAATTTCAAACAAGCACTTGAATTTTAAACCCGAAAATATGAATTTTTATTTAAATAGTTAATTTTCAAATAAAAACGATCCATTTTCAACCAAAAATGTAAACGTTACATTTTCAGTTCAAAAAATTAGTTTAAAAAAAACTAATTTTTCACGCAAAATAATTGAATTTTTAATTAGAAAAATTAATTTTTATCCAATAAATACTAAAGTTTCACTAAATAATCAAATTTTTAACAAAATTTTACATTTTTCAACAAAGTAGTTGAATTTTCAACCAAATAGTTTAACTTTCATTCAATTAGTTAAATTTTTAATACAAAACTATGAAGAATAGAAAAATAAATCTCAATAAAAATTTAAATAGTCGAACTTTCAACTAAAAACTATCAATTTTAGCAAAAAATGGAAAATTGAAATTCCCTAGTATTTATTCTGAACGAAAATTTTAATACTTGAGTTTTAAATTTAAACAAAAATTTTCAGCGAAAAATGGAATAGTTAAATTTTCAATTAAGAAAATCCGTTTTTAAACAAAAAAAAATTTCAACAAAGGAGTCAAATTTTCAACAAATAAAATGAATTTTTAACCGAGTGGTTGAATTTTCAGCAAAAAATTTGACTTTTCAACAAAATAATTACATTGTTATCCAAATAGTAAAATTTTCAAGCAGAAGATATCAATTCTGAAAACAAAAATATAATAATTGATTTTTCAATTAAAAAAAAAGAACTTTAAACCTAAAATAGTTGCATTTTTTATTCCTTTCTATTAAATTAGTTCACATTTAGGGAAAAAAACTAGTAAAATAGGATTTTTTTTGCAAACAGGAAAAAAACCGAAAATTTATCCAAAAAAAGAGGAAAAATGGGAATTGTGAAAAAATGTGATGTCTGAAAGTTGAAGAAAAATATTTTAAAAGAAAATTATTTTAAAATTCTCAACTTTTTAGTAATTAAGTGTTTTTGATTTTTGATTTTTTTTTTGCATGGCCTAGTGTAATTAGTCTAGCAGTGTGATGCATGACCGTTTTTTCGTGTTTTCGTATTGATGTTTTTCTTCTCCATTAATTATTATTTTATTCCGTATTTATTTTTTCATAATTTTGTATTATTCTCGTATTTAATATTAATTTCTACAAAATATTTGCATTTCCATTTTTTCAAAATCCTGATGATCACACTTCTGGATATAAAATATCATTTAGAGCGTTTTGCACGTAATTCTGGATTTGAGAAATAAAAAATTTCCTTTCTTCCATCAAATTTCGTTTATACCAGATCTAAAAATTTAAGAGAGAAAATTTTAATATCCGATTCTTTGGGACGTTATTTTGTTTTGAATTATTAAATTTTAAATTAATTTAAATATTGTCAATTTAAATTCTTTAAAGCTTCATCATTTGTTTTCTAATTTTTTCATTAACTAATTGAATTTAGTAATGGACAAACTAAATTTTACTGAAGATTGAAAATAATTTATTCTCCTTTCTTTCCACTTTTGGATTGCTTAAAAAAATTATGTCTACCTAATCGGGAAAATCCGAAAACCTGGAAAAGACTGGGATTTCTCGGGAAGGAATTATA
>NC_046661.1:137845583-137893974 GCF_010883055.1 Belonocnema kinseyi
ACCAAATAGTTAAATTTTCCAAAAAAGAAACGAATTTTAAACCAAAAAGATGCATTTTCTACACAAGAAGAACAATTTTCAATCAAAAATATAATAGTTAAATTTTCAGTTAAAATAATAAATTTTCGACCAGCGAAATCAATTTTCAACCAAAAATCAAACACATATGGATTATTAAATAAAAATGAAATAGCAAAATAAATGAGTTTTCAACCACAATAAATACATTTTTAAACTAAAATGAAATATTTACATAAAAAGTTTTAAAAAATTATTATGATTAAAAAAATATGTAAATTCCCATTTAAAGTAATAAATTTATTACTAAAATTATAAATCTTAAAATAAATTATAACCAAATTTTGTGCCCAAAGATACAAATTTTCAACAAAAGACACATGAATTTTCCACCAAAATGAGATAAATTTTCAACAGAACTATTTAAAATTTCCCCCAAAGTAATGAATTTTCACCAAAAAAAAGATAGATTTTTAACAAAAAAAAGGTAAATTTTCTAACAGAAAAAAAAAACAAATAATTGTCTACCCAAACAAAAATTTTTTTGACAGAATAGTTGAATTTGCCTTCAAAGTAATGAATCTTGGAGTAAAATGATGAACCTTCATTAAAAATTTTTTAATTAAATAGTTGATTTTTCTACCATTGATAATTCAATTATAAATTTTCTTCAATTTTCATAGATGAATATTAAATTTTCAATTTCTTCCATTTTCAACAACTTTAAATTCAATTTTTCTTCTTTTTCAACAGTTGAAAATTCAATTTTTAAGAAATGAATTTCCAATTGTTTAATTTTCAAAAATACAGTTTTCTGCTTTTGGAAAGTAATTGATCAATGTTCTTCAATTTTCAATTGTCTTAAAATTTCAATAGTTAGATTTTCTAATGTTTCTAATGTTGGAATGTTGATTTTTTAATTATTCAATAGTTAATAATTCAATTTTCTTAAACTTTCACTTGTTAATAATAATTCAATTTTCTTCATTTTTCAACCGTTGAAGATTCAATTTTTAAAAACGAATTTTCAGTGGTACTTCATTTTCAACAATATAAATTTCTGCTTTTAAAAATTTAGTGATCAAGTTCCTTCAATTTTCAACATTGAATAATTCAATTTTCAGCATAAAATAATTCAATTTTCAGTTCTCTTCAATTTTCAAAACTCTTAAATTTTCAATAGTTGATTTTTCTTCTATTAATAATTTAATTATCAATTTTCTTCAATTTTCAACAGTTGAAAATTCAATTTTCTTTAATTATCAACAGTTGAAGATTCAATTTTTAATTGTCTTCAAATTTCAATAGTTGAATTTTCTTTTGTTGATAATTCAATTATCAATTTTCTTCCATTTTCAATTGTCTTCAAAAATCAATAGTTGAATGTTCTTCTGTTGATAATTCAATTATCAATTTTATTCAATTTTCAATTGCCTTCAAAAATAAATAGTTGAATTTTCTTCTGTTGATAATTCAATTATCACTTTTCTTCAATTTTAAACATTTGAAAATCTAATTTTTAACAGTTGAAAATTGAATGTTCTTTAATTAGCAACAGTTGAAGATTTAATTTTCTTCAATTTTCAATTTTCTTCAAATTTCAATAGTAGAATTTTCTTCTTTTGATAATTGAATTATCAATTTTCTTCAATTTTCAATTGTCTTCAAAAATCAATAGTTGCCTTTTCTTCTGTTTATAATTCAATTATCACTTTTCTTCAATTTGAACATTTGAAAATTTAATTTTCAACAGTTGAAAATACAATTCTCTTCAATTTTCAACAATTGAAAATTTAACTTCTTACATTTTCAACAATAGAAAATTCAATTTTTTTATTTTCAACAGTTGAAAATTCTATTTTTTCATTTTTCAACAGTTGCAGATTCAATTTTCTTCAATTTTCAATTGCCTTCCAATTTCAAAGTTTAATTTTCTACAGTTGATTATTCAAGTATCAATTTTCTTCAATTTTAAACAGTGGAAATTTCATATTTCTTAAATTTTCAACAATTGAAAATTCAATTTCTACCATTTCCAGCAATTTAAGTTTAAATTTTTCTTCGTCTTCAACAGTTGAAAATTCAAATTTAAAAAAATGAATTTCCAGATATGTTTAGTTTTCAAAAATACCATTTTCTGCTTTTGAAAAGTCCATTATCAATTTTCTTCGATCTTCAATTGTCTTAAAATTTCAATAATTGAATTTCCTAATGTTGATAATAAAATTATTAATTTCCTTCAATATTCAACAGTTGACAATTCCATTTTTTTCATTTTTTAATATTTAATAATTCAATTTTCTTCATTTTTCAATCGTTAAAAATTGAATTTAAAAAAAATGAATTTTCAGTTATATTGCATTTTCAACAATAGAAATTTCAGCTTTAAAAAATGTAATCATCAACTTCCTTCAATTTTCAACATTTATTAATTCAATTTTCAGCATTGAATAATTCAATTTTCAATTCTTTTCAATTTTCAATAGTTTAATCTTCTACTGTTGATAATTCAATGATCCATTTTCTTCAATTTTCAACAGTTGTAAATTACATTTTCTTTGTAATTTTGTACAGATGAATATTAAATTTAAAATGTTCAACGTTTGAAAATTAAATTCTCAATTTTAACATTTAAAAAATTAAGTTTACAATTTTCTTCTATTTTCTACGGTAAAAAATGCAATTTTCCAAAATTT
This sequence comes from Belonocnema kinseyi, assembly GCF_010883055.1. Classification (NCBI taxonomy): domain Eukaryota; kingdom Metazoa; phylum Arthropoda; class Insecta; order Hymenoptera; family Cynipidae; genus Belonocnema; species Belonocnema kinseyi. Next base: position 137,848,298 of record NC_046661.1, read on the forward strand.
AAATAAAATAAATTTGATAATTGAATTTTCTTCAGTTCAATTTCAGTTGCTGAAAATTAAAGAAAATGAATAATAGTCCTCTAATGGATTTTCAGCAGGAAATTTTTAAAATTGAAGAAAAATCCAATTCTAATCATTTTCTCGTTAGGTTGTTGAAAATCCATTCGCGGCGATACAAAAAAGTCAAAAATTTCTTTTAAATAAACAATTTTGATATGTTTAAATTCATTCAAACAATCAAGAATAATTTCTATTTAAAAAATACAAGCATTATTGATTAAATCGTGATTTTTTTACCTTTTTAATGTTTTTTATTTGTAAAATTTAAAAATAAAATTTTAGATATTTTAAAACGTGAAATTTTGACTTTCATTCGCTTGATAGTAAAAAACAGGCTTAGTTATAATTTACATATTCGCATAGCTAATTTAAATAGAAAATTAAAAAAAATTATTTTAAATATAATATTTAAATTAATAATGACAATAATTTTAAAATAAAGTTTAAAGAGAAAAGGGGGAAAAGGGGAAACACAGGGCAATGGGGGAAAGACTGGTGATCCCTGAAACCGGAAAATGACCAAAAATTAAAAATTATCCGTTGGGTAGACATCCTGGCAACCCAGAAGAAATTTATCATTTGCTGATTGTGAAAGTAGTGTTGTTTGGACCGTTTCTGCTGTGTGTAGGTAACCAGGCACACTGACTGAAAAATGCTTCCATCCCCATGTAGGACTCGCACGTCACATTACGTTTGTCAGGTTTGTTTCCATTTTTTTTAAATTTTCGTTTCATTTAAATTTATTCTCCTCTCCAATTTTTAATTTTCTAATCTTTTTTTCCATATTTGAATGGATGTTATCTCACAATTTGTGTCGTTTCATTTTCTCTAGTTAGATTTTGTTTTCTAATTTTTCTGATATCCCTTTAAGTGTTGCTATCGAGAAATATGTTATGTTAATTATTTTTTATGTACTGATCTTGTATCAATATTTTGAAAATTTTGACTTTATTCTTCAATTTCCTGAAACTTAGTCTCTAGCTCCGCTGGGATTCGTACCCGAAGACGTGGGTTCGAATCCCCACGGAACTAGAGTTTTTTTTCAGCTGAAGAATATAATTAATCTTTTAAAAATATTTATATGCGCCGATTAGATAAAAAAGAATTTATTTTTAAGAGCTTTAGTGAAATCATACAGAATTTTAAAAGGGAGCATCCACAAATTTACGTAAGACAATTTGGTGGCAGATGAGGTTTGGTAAAATCTTACGGCTACTGTGAGAACAATTTTACTAAAAAGAATAATGCTTCGCATATATTGCAACTTAGAGGTATTGCATTTTTAAGAAAATTTGTCAATTTTTAAAAAATAGTTGATTTTTCAACCAAATAAATTTATTGAACTAAACCTTTTTTTATATAATATATATATTCAACAAAAAAACTAATTTTTGCATAAAATAATTCAATTTTCAATCAAAGTGATAAATTTTCAACGAAATTGTTGAATTTTAAAGAGGAAAAAATATATTTCTAGAAAAAAGTTATTTTTCAACCCAAAATGATGAATATTTTCTACCAAATCAATTAAATTTTCAACCCAAAAAACACGTTTTTTAAACCAAATAAATGAGATTTAAAAATAGGATAAATTTTTTAAGAAAAATGGAATAGTTACATTTTCATTTAGCAAAATTAATTTTTTACCGAAAAAAAAGAATTTTTAACAAAATAGTTCAATTTTTTACGAAAGAAATAAATTTTTAAACAAAAATGACGAGTCTGCAAATAAAAAACTTAAGTTTCAACAAAAATATATCATTTTTTCCAAAAAGACAATTTTTCAACAGAATAGATGTATTTTGAAATAAGAAAGATAAAGTTTTATCCCAAAATAAAATAGTACAATTTTTAGTTAAAAAAGAATATTTCTTAACAAATTTTAAACAAAATATTCAAATTTTAAACCAAAGCGAATAATTTTCAAGAAAATCCTTTAACTTATCAAATAAAAAGGTTAAATTTCAATTAAAAATGGAATAATAATACTTTTGGTTAAAAAATTTAATTTGCAACAAGAAAAAAAGGATTTTTAACAAAAAAGTTAAATTTTTAACCAAAGATATAAATCTTAAAGCAAAAAAATGAATACTCCAAAAAAAATTTAATAGTTGATATTTTCACAAACAAATATTTTCATTTTCAGTAAAAAATAATGAAATTTAATAATAATAATAAAACATAATAAAAACCGATAAGTTTTGAAACAAATAAATGAGTTTTAAACAAAAAAAGATAAATTTTCAAACAAAGATAGAATAGAAGTGACTATTATATCTTTGTTTGAAAACTTACCTTTTTTTAAAAAAAAATCATTTGTTTTAAAACTTATCGGCTTTTATTATGCTTTACTAGTATCAATTAATTTAATTATTTTTGATTGAAAATGAAAAAATTTGTTATTACATCAATTTTTCACGAAAGAAATGAACATTTATAGCAATATAATGATAATAATATAATAATTATTATAATAATATAAAAAATACATGAGTTTTGAACCAAATAGAGCTGAATTTTTAACTATAAAAGATAATTTTTAGTTAAAAAAAACAACTAATTTTCAACTAAACAAAAAGACGAAATTTCAACTAAATAGTGAAATTTTCAACAAAAATTTATAATAGATTAGTTTTTAATTAGAAAAGTTAATCTTAAATTTAAATAAAAAAAACAACGAATTTTTAACAAAAAAGTAGAATTTTGCACCAAAAAAATGAAATTTTATCTAAAAATGATGAATGTTAAAATTTAAAAAAGAAAGAATTTTCTATCTAAAAAGACGATTAAAAAAAATATACATATATTTTCGACCAAATATAATTGAGTTTTCAACTTAAAAAAATTTAAAAAAAAGAATTTTCGATTAATTAGAATAGTTTAATTCACAGTTAGAAAAATTAATTTTCGACTTCAATTAATAAAAAAAAATGAATTTTTTATCAATTTTTTAAAAAACAAATTTAACCAAACAATATAAATTTTGAACGAAATAGTTAAAATTTCTATACAAAAAGAATATTTTTTGACAAAATCCACGAATTTTCAAATAAATGTATATATTTGAAAGCAAAAATAGAATAGTTAAAAAATGTATCTTTTTTAATGGAAAATTCCACAATTTAGATGAAATTTCGACTTTTTTTGAGGATGTTTAATCTTCCTGGTTGAAAATTTATCTTCTCAAATGAAATTTGAACTATTTTGTTCAAAATTTATATTGTTTGGTTGAATTTGTTTCTTTAAAAATTCATTTTTTTTATTAATTGAAGTCGAAATTTTTTAAACAAAATACACGAATTTTCAAATAAAAATATATATTTGAAACCAAAAATAGAATAGTTAAATTTTTCCTTAGAAAACTTATATTTAAAAAAAAAGAATCAACAAAATAGTTGAAATTTCAATGAAGCAAATAATTTTTCAAGAAAGAAGATTAAAATTTCTACTAAAAAATACGAAATTTCAACCAAATTGCGAAATTTTTAACTAAAAAAGATATATTTTTTACAAAAAACTGGAATAGTTTAATTTTCAACTAAAGAAATTAATTTGTCAACAGAAAGAAAAATTTTCAATCAAGAAGAGTAATTTTCTACCAAAAAAGACGAATTTTTAGTAATGTAAATGAATTTTTCACTAAAAATTTTCAGAAAAATAATTAAATTTTTACCCAAAAATGAAATAAAAAATGTTTTAAAAATGTCTTACGTAATTTGTAGATGAGGCCTAAACTTTAAAATTCAGTCGATCATATATATTCTTTATCTTATCGTATATTATCTATCTTATAGTATATTATTTTTATATTAGATATTCTTAAAATATTGAATTTAATCTAAAGTCGTGTAAAAATTACTATCTCCACTGGCATTCGAACCCAGGTCTTCAGATTGCCAGGCTGGTGCTCTTAGCTTCGCAGAGCCCCAGACCGCAATCTAAATACTTGGGTTCGAATCCCAGCCAGAGTCATTTTTTTACAACTTAAAAATAAAATCATTATTTAAAAAATATTAATATAAAACCAGTATAAAGAAAATAAACCCTGTTTTTGACATTTTTACCTACAAAATTAATATAAAGTTTTGTAAATTAATTAAACAGTGAAGGCCTTGGCGACTCTTCCGCTGGATCCAGATTCTCGTTTTGATGACGATGATCTCTCGCCAATCACACCTTTGCCGCTCTATCAACAGAGGGAAAATTTCTTCTCCTAGGTGAAGAAAAAAATGTATAAAAAATGATTTAAAAGATCCTTAATCGACAAAAATGTATCCAGAATTTCTCTGCTTTCGAAAAAACTCGTAAATTCGATAGAGAAAGTTTTTTAACTTAATTTTAAGTTCAAAATTCAAACGCTTTTAGATTTTAAAATCTAAAAAATTAACGAATTTTATTTCGAAAATTTGCGATTACAGTTCATCGTACACTTCCAAAACTCGAAATTTCTTTCCCTGAAAGAAATTTTGACATATAAAATTAGAAAGAAAAAGTTTATCAACTTTTGATTAGGAATAATTATTAAATAAATTAAATAATCTTAAGGTTTATCACTAACAGTTAATCATTAACAGCTGAAGTTTTAACCAAAGTCGGGTTGCAAGAAGCGTGAATGAAAAAGAAATTAGTATAAAAATCAGATTTCGGTGTGACTGTAGATTAGATTTTAATCCAATAATTATAAAATTAATTAATATATTAATTAAAGTTACTCTTCATTAAGTGCCAAACTCGTTACTTTTTTGACGAGCAAATTAAAAGAGGCGTCAATTACTTAAAACTAAATCTAGATTCGAAATTTACTAAAGTAATTTTATTATTAAATTAAATTATACTTTAAGGATTTAGCCATTCGGAATAAAAATCAGGGTCAGAAAGAACGAGTGGCTTTAGATTTAGATTTAAATTTAAATTTGGATTTAAAAAAGAGACTGAAATTAACGAAAGTCTGAAATTTTTTGGAAACCTTTTTCGTGGCTGAAAGTATTTTTAGTATTTCAAAATTATTTTTAAGAAATGAAAAAATGTTTTATATCTAAAGCCAATCGCTTTCTTCGAAAGTAACTAAATTGTCACTAATGTTATTCAGCACTTTTTTCCCCATCACTGTAGCTTTTTGTAAATTAAGTCAATAATAATAATAAATTACACGTAACTTTTCAAGTTTAGAATTCAGAGTCTGCTTGGAAAAATAAAAATCAGAATTCTAAAATATTTTCCAAGTGGATTCTTAGATTTCTAGTAAGTGTCTCTACGTTCTATTTTTCTCGCTTTTTTCATATTTTGTCGATTGGCCTTTAAACGCCAATGACTTCGGTACAGCTTTAAAGAAGTAAAATCCATAATATCAGAGTGATAATCTTAGAAATTTAAATTTAATTAGTTCTAAGCTAGATTTTACTCTTGATAAGCAAAGTCGATACAAAAAGAACAAAAAACTGCAAATTTTAAAAGTGTACGATGAAAAAAAACCTGTTTGTTTTTGTTTTTTTTTTCTGTGAAGAGCGTAATTACAAATTTATTCAATAATCAGAAATGATTTTTTTCGAATTATTTCCTGCATTTTAGACAATAACGGACGGCATAATCGATCAAGGTAGTATAGCTAAGAGGGTTACGACGACACTTACCGACCGAGCAAGGTTCTGTTCTAGGCTGAGTTACCGACATTTGGGGTTACCCAAAGTCGGTTATGTAGATTTCTGACATTTTCTTAAAAAGACATATTACTTGGCTGCAGATTCTACTGTTTTGATGCAAAATCGTATTTTTGGATTAAAAATTGAGATCTTTTCGTAAAACATTAACTCCTTTTATTTGAAATTCATATTTTCTTGCTGATAAGTCAACTGAAATCTTTGTTGGATGAAAACTATTTTTTCTGAAAATTTGACTTTTTTTTACTTAAAAGTTCATCTTTTTCAGTATAAATATTGCATCTTTTTTGGAAAAAATACAACTATTTTGTTTAAAATTTATATATCTCCTAGAAAATGAACTTTTTGTTTAAAATTCCTATTTTTGTATTAAAAAGTCAATGGAAATCTTTTCTAATGAAAATTCAACTTTAAAATTCAAAATTCAAATTAAAAATTTTTTTATTATTTTTTTTGTTGACAAAAGTGCAAACTGTTTGATTGAAAGTTTGACAATCTTGTTTAAAGGGCATACTGTTTGTTTACAAATTCGACTGGAATCTTCTTTGGATAAAAATTTAACTATTTTTTTAAGGTTTGTCTTTTTAATTTTTACATTAATTTGCTTCATAAAAATTCAACTATTTGCTTGAAAATTAAAAAAATTGGTTTAAAAGTCATACTTTTTGGTTTAAAATTCTAATGCTTTCTTGAAAATGTTACTATTTTATAGAAAATGTACTTTTTATTTAAATTTATTATTTTGGAGTTTTAGTAAAAATTTCATCTTTCTAGGACAAAATTAAAAATCCAACTATTTGATTGAGAATTAAACTATTTTGTTGAAAATTTATCCCTTTTGTTGAGAAAAATTCGTCAGTTTGGATTGAAAGTTCAATTTTTTTTCGTAGAAACTTATTTTTTGTCAAAAAAAAAATTAAATTTTGATCTTGACAATTCAACTGGGTTATCTTTTGGATTTATATTGAAATTTTTTTTATATATAAATGTATCTGTTTTAAGAGATATTTCATGTTTTTGGATGAAAACTTAACTATTTTTTTCTATAAAAATGCATCTTTTTTGATAAGAATGGAACTATTTGGCAGAAAATTCAACTGTTTTGTTAAAGATTCATAATTTTTTTCTAAAATTCGTCTTTTTGGATTAAAAGTACAATTTTTTTAAACTTATTTTTTGTTAAAAAATTGATATTTTGATTTTGAAAAGTCAACTTTAAACCTTTTGTAGATACAAATTTAACTCAAAAAAATTTTTTTCTTAAATTTTGTTTTTAAATAAAAATGTATCTGTTTTAAGAGATTTTTTTATATAAAAGTGCAACTACTTAGTAGAGAATTAAACCATTTTGTAAAAATTTGATTTGTTTTTTGATGCGAAAATTCGTCTTTTGAAATTAAAATAAAAAATTTTTGGTAGAAAGTTATTTTTTATTAAAGAATTCATCTTTTGATCTTGAAAAGTCAACTTTGAATCTTTTTGGACGAAACTTTAACTATTTTTTAGAACATTGTTTATTTTTTAAAATAATAATTCATCCGTTTTAAGAGAAATTTCATATTTTTTAAATAAAAATGCAACTACTCGGTAGAGAATTCAGCTATTTAATTAAAAATTCATCCGTTTCAGCAAAAAAAATCGTCTTTGTTGAATTGAAAATTCAAATATTCGTAAAAATTAAAAAAATCTTTTTAAAAAAAGTAATCTTTCGATCTTAAAGAGTCAACTTTTAATTTTTTTTGCATGTAGATTCAACTTTTTTTTAAAAAAAGTTTTCGTTAAAAAGTCATCCTTTTCAGTTAAAATGGCTTTTTTTGGGATTGAAAATTAAATTTTTTTTGTAGAAACTTATTTTTTCTCAAAAAATTCATCTTTTGATCTTGAAAAGTCAACATTGAATCTTTTTTGGATGAAAATGTAACTATTTTTTAGAAAATTGTTTGTTTTTAAAAATAAAAATTCATCCGCTTTAAGAGAAATTTCATCTTTTTGGGATAAAAATTCAACTATTTGGTAGAGAATTCAACTATTTTTTTTAATTTATTCGTTTCAGTAAAAAAAATCGTTTTTTTTGGAATGAAAATTTAATTATTCGTTAAAGCTAAAGCAAAATTTTTGTAAAAAAATGCATTATTAGATCTTGAAAAGTCATCTTTAAATCTTTTTTTGGATAAAAGTGCATTTAAATCTTTTTTGGATAAAAATGCAACTATTTGATAGATAATTCAACTATTTTATTAAAAATTTATCCGTTTCAGTTTAAAAAAATTCGTTTTTTGTATTGAAAATTCAATTATTCGTAAAAACTAAAAAAAATGTTTGTAAAAAAAATCATCTTTTCGATCTTGAAAAGTCAACTTTGAATATTTTTTTGGATAAAAATTCAGCTATTTAACAAAATTTGTTTTAAATAAAAATTTATCTGTTTTTGTTTAAAAAATTTGTCTTTTCGGATTGAAAATTCAATTTTTTTCGTGGAATCTTATTTTTTTGTTAAATAATGCATATTTTGACCTTGAAAAGTCAATTTCGGATTTTTTTAATGAAAATTAAACTATTCTTTTTAAATTTTGTTTTTAAATGAAAATTTCTCTGTTTCAAGAGAAATTTAATCTTTTTTCGATAAAAATGAAACTATTTGGTAGAGAATTCAGGAATTTGGTTAAAAAATCCTCATTTTTGGTTAAAGTGTCGTTTTTAAAAAATTAAAATTATATTTTTTTCGTGAAAACTTATTTCTTGCTAGAAAAATTTATATTTGGATCTTTAAAAGTCAAGTGGAATCTTTTTAACAGAAAATTCAACTATTTTTCTCAAAATTTATCTTTTTCATTCAAAAATTCATCTGTTTTAGTAGAAATATCAATTTTCTATTAAATGAATCTGCAACTTTTTGGTTAAAAGTTATTCTTATTTGCTGGAGTATTCAACTATTTTGTTTAAAAGCTTCCGTTGAATCATTTTGTTGAGTAATCATTTTTCTCTTGAAGATTGATCATTTTAGTTGAAAATTCATCTCTTTGGTTGAAATTTTTACTATTTTGTTTCAAATAAAATTTGTTTATTGATCATTCAACTAATTGGGTAAAGCTAAACTACATTCTTTAAAAAAATTATTGAAGGCTTATATTTTTAGTTGAAATTTAATGGTTTATTTGAAAACTCTTTTTTTTTTGGTTTTAAAATTAAGTTTCCAAATGAAAATTTAACTCTTCCATTCTTTATGATTCACCTTATTTAGTTAAATATTCTCCTTTTTTCAGTAAATAAAATGTTTTTATTTTTGTAATCTACATTACCGACTGTGTGTAATATCAACTGTCGGTAACTCAGCATGGAACAAAACCTTTTCAGTCGGTAAGTGGCATCGTGGCCTCGTCGCTATACTACTGAAGGTGTAAATTTAGCTTAAGATTAATTTTGACGAATTTCATCTCAGCATAATTTGTATAGACCAATTATTTAATTAAATAGTTCTCTGTAAAAATAGAAAAATTACGAAACCTCTTCCAAAATTTTAAAGCACACTGTAAATAGCAATTTAATTTTTAATCTTCAATATAATTAATATTCATTTATTAATAATTTGTGACGCGAATAGAGGAAAAAATATTTCTTTAATTTATTTTACAATTGGAAAATAGATCTGTTTGCGACACTAGTGTGCTTGTGAAAAAATGATCAAATAGAGTACGATTTTGTAAATTCATATGACTGGTGGAAAAATCGATTAAAATTAGAATAATGTCAAATTAGCACTAGAATCACTTTCGCTTATTATCTATGCATTGTATAGTTATTAATTAATTAGTTAATTAATTAAATGAACGTAAGTAAAGATAAGAAAAAATTGAGATAATCACACTGCTTTGATTATTTCTCTTTCGCAAAAAAAATTGTGATTTAATTTTTTGGTGGGAGAAAAATCACTCGAAGCAAAATCTCCGAAGACAAAAGCTTTTGCTTTTCAAATCGGATTTTCTAGGCGCTCAATTCTCTTGTTTTCAAATTATAGACAGCATTTTCAAATCTTTCAAATTTTTCCCCCCTTTTTTTACTCAATTTCGAATTGGTTTTGACGCGTCCTTTGAATTATTTTAAGTTCTGTTTTAGATTTTTAAATTAAAATTTTGAGGGATTTGAAAAGGCTGATTATAAATCTGTTGATTATTGAATAGTTATTATAGATAATGGATATAATAGAATTATTATAAATATTATCTAGTAGTTAGACGAATGAATGATGAGAATCTGTATAAGAATATGTTTATAATTAGGTATACATATATAAATAATAAATTAGGATTTTAAGATCGTTTTGAGAACAAGTATAATATTATATCAGAGGGAGCGTTTTGTTTATCGCGACTGCGCGAATTATGCAGATGCGAACGTATATAATTTAATGTTACTACTGTTTCACGAGAATAAAAAACAACTGGTTTTTAAATCTATTTTTTATATTCGCCCTTTCATGAATTATTTACTTTAATTTTCAGCCAATTTTCTTCGAAAAGATGAATTTAAAAAAATATATATCAATTTTCGACTGAATAATTGGATTTAAAAATTAAAAAGAATTAATTTATAACTAAAATAAAAAAAACTACATTATTAAATTAAAAATTCGTTTTCAATAACAAAAAAAAACGAATTTCAACAAAAAATGAAGTTTTAACCAAAAATTTAAATACAAACAAAATAAATTCAGTGAATTAGTTGAATTGTCAACCAAATAATTAAATTTTCCACTAAAAGAATCAATTTTCATCAAAAATTTAAAAAACGACATTAATAAATTAAAATATCGTTTTTTATTGAAAAAAAACTATAATTTCCTACAAAATAATACATTTTTTTGAACAAATAGTTTAATTTTTTATTTACGTAGTTGAATTTACATTAAAAAAAACTAAATTTTTAAATTAAAATATAGTTTTTTAATAAAAAGAACGAATTTCCAACAAAAGATTTAAATTTTTAAACAAATAGTTTAATTTTTAACAAAATAGATTAACTTTTTATCTAAGTAGTTTAACTTACCTAAAAAATATATAGTTTTAACAGAAAAATAAATTTTCAGCAAAAAGAGATGAATTTTTAAACAAGAAAAATGTGTTTTGAAACAAAAAAGATTAATCTTCTATCAAAAGACGAATTTTCAATTAAAAAAAGATAAGTTTTCAATAAAAAAAGTGCAATGACTTAGATAAATTTTTCACCAAATAGTATAAATTGAACAGTATAAAAAAAACAGTATAAATTGAAATGTAGTTTTTAATTTAAAAAAAAACTAATTTCCTACAAAATATTAACATTTTTAAAAAATAGCTTTATTTGTTATATACGTACTTGAATTTACGTGAAAAAATATAAATTTTCAACAAAAAATGTTAATTTTTAGCTGTGAAAAATGAATTTTCAGTCAAGCCAGATGCAATTTCAACAAAGAAAGATGAATTTTCAATGGAAAAAGAATAATCTTGTGGTAAAAGACGAATTTTTTAATAAAAAAAGATGAATTTTTAATTAGAAAATAATAAATTTAATGAATTAGTTGAATTTTTAACCAATTATTTTAAATTTCAACTAAAAAAGATCAATTTTCAACCAAAAATGACAAAATTACACTATTTAAAATAAAATAGTTTTTAGTTAAAATACGAATTTCCAAAAAACAATTAAATTTTTTGAACAAACAGATTAATTTTTAGGCAAATAGATTAATTTGCTATCCAAGTATTTGCATTTTCTTAAAAAATATAAAATTTCAACAGAAAAAGTACATTTTCAGCGTAAAAAATTAATTTTTAGCTACGCTAAATAAATTTTCAACCAAGAAAAACGAATTTTCAACTAAAAAAGATAAATTTTCAATAAACAAAAATTTAATGAATTAGTTGAATTTTTAACCAAATAGATAGATTTTTATCTAAAACAAGGATTAATTTTCAACCAAAAATAAAAAACTACATTATTAAATTGAAATATAGTTTTTTAATAAAAAAAATGTCCTACAAAATACTTAAATTTTTAAACAATTAGTTGAATTTTTAACCAAACAGTTCAATTATCAACTAGAAAAAGTTCAATTTTCAACCAAAAATAAAAAAGGTGCATTATTAAATTGAAATATAGTTTTTTAATAAAAAGAATGTCCTAGAAAATAATTAGATTTTGGAAAAAATAGTTTATGTTTTAACTAAGTAGATTAATTTTTTATCTTCGTAGTTAAATTTATTTTAAAAATAATAAAATTTGTACTAAAAAAGTAAACTTTCAGCGATGAGATCTGAATTTTTAGCCAAAACAGATGAAATTTCAACCAAAAAGATGAATTTTCAAACAAACAACAAAATTAATTTTCTGACAAAAGAAGAATTTTTAACTAAGAAAAATAACTTTACAATAAAAAAATAAATTCAATGAACTAGCCGAATTTTTTACCAAATGGTTGAATAAAAGAACAAGGATCAATTTTCAAACAAAAATTTTAAAAACTACATTATTAAACTGAAATATAGTTTCTAATAAAATATTAACATTTTAAAAAATAATAAAATTTTCAAGCAAACAGTTTAATTTTTTATCTACGTGTTTGAATGTACTTGAAAAATACTAACTCAAATGAAAAAGCTACATTATTAAATTTAAAATTGGTTGTTAATAAAAAAAATAAATAAAAAAAAAATATTTGGAAGAAATAGTTTCATTTTTAGGTAATTAGATTAATTTTTTGTCTAAATAGCTGAGTTTCCTTGAAAATATCAAATTTCAACTTAAAAAAGTTCATTTTCATCCAAGAGAGAAAAATTTTCAGCCAAGACCGATGAAATTTCAACCAAAAAAGATCAATTTGCAACCAAAACAAAAAGACACTACATTAATAAATTGAAATATAGTTTTTTAATGAAAAAAACTTAATTTCCTACAAAATAATAAAAATTTTAAGCAAATAGTTTAATTTTTTAACTAAGTAGTTGGATTTACTTTAGAAAAAAATTTCAACAAAGAATGTTAATTGTCAGCTAAAAAAATGAATTTTGAGCAAAGTCAGATTTTGCAGAAAATAATGCAATTTTTGAAGCAAATAGTTTAATTTTTAAGCAAATATATTAATTTTCTATCCAAGTAGTTGCATTTTCTTAAAAGAAATAAAATTTCAACAGGAAAAGTAAATTTTCAGCGAAAAAAGATAATTTTCAGCCAAGACAGATAAATTTTCAACCAAAAAAGCCGAATTTTTAACTAAAAAAGATAAATTTTCATTAAAAAAAAAATAAAATTCAATGTTTTACTTGAACATTTAACCAAATAGTTAATTTTCAACAATAAATGAAAAACTAGATTATTAAGTTGAAATATAGTTTTTTTTTATAAAAAAAAAAGCTGATGAATGAATTTTCAGCCAAGACAGATGAAATTTCAACAAATAAAGATGAATTTTTAATAAAGAAAGAATAATCTTCTGATAAAAGACGAATTTTTAACTGAAAAAATGTAAATTTTCAATAAAAATATATAATAAATTACTTAAATTTTTAACTCAATAGTTTAATGTTCAACTAAAAAAGCATTCATTTTTACCCAAAAGGAACAAATATATTATTAAATTGAAATATAGTTTTTTAATTTAAAAAAAGACGAATTTCCTACAAATTATAAAAAATTTTAAACAAATAGTTTTATTCTTAACAAAATATATTAATTTTTTATCTTTGTAGTCGAATTTACTTAAAATTTCAATCAAGAAAGTCGAATTTTCAACTAAAAAAGATAAATTTTCAATAAAAATAAATAAATTTAATGAATTTTTTGAATTTTTTAACGAAATAGATAGATTTTCAACTAAAAAAGTAACCAAAACTAAAAAAAAACTACATTAGGAAATTGAAATATAGTTTTTTAATTTAAAAAAATGAATTTCATACAAAATAATTAAATTTGTAAATAGACAGTTTAATTTTTTATCCGCGTAGTAGAATTTACTTAAAAAAATATATAATTTCAAATGAAAAATTAAATTTTTAGTCAAGAGAGATGAATTTTGAGCTAAAGCAGATGAAACTTCAACTAAAAAAGATGAATTTTCAAAGAAAACTAAATTAATTTTCTACCAAAAGACGAATTTTCAACTGAGAAACAGAAATTTTCACTAAAAAAATAAATTCAATGAATTAGGATTAATTTTTCAAACAAAAATAAAAAAACTACACTATTAAATTAAAATTTATTATTTTAATTATTAACCGAATTTCCTACAAAGTAATTTAATTTTTTATCTACGTATTTAAATTTAGTTGAAAAATACGTAATTTCATCCAAAAAAGTTCATTTTCAGGCAAGAGAGATGAATTTTCAACCAAAAAAATATTAATTTTCTACCAAAAGACAAATTTTCAACTAAAAAATTCAATAAAAAAAGATTAAATTTCAAATGAAAAATGAAAAAACTGCATTATTAAATTGAAATATAGTTTTTTAGTCAAACAAATTTCTAAAAAACTATTAAATTTTTGAAACAAATAGTTTAATTTTGAAGCAATTAGATTAATTTTCATCTAAACAGTTGAATTTCTTTAAAAAATATGAAATTGCAACCAAAAAAGTTGATTTTCATCCAAGAGAAAGGAATTTTTAGCCAAGGCAGATAAAATTTCAACCAAGAAAAATAAATTTCTAACGAAGAAGGATACATTTTTAATAGAATAAATAAAAGAACGAATTTCCTACAAAATATTAAAATTTATAAACAAATAGCTTAATTTTTAACAAAATAGATCAGCTTTTTATCTAAGTAGTTGAATCAACCAAGAAAAATGTATTTTGAACCAAAAAAAGATTAATCTTCTATCAAAAGACGAATTTTTAATTAAAAAAAGATAAGTTTTCAATTTTAAAAAAACTCCATGAATTAGATGAATTTTTAACAAAATAGTTAAATTTGTGACTGAAAAAGGACCAATTATCATCCAAAAGTGAAAAAACTACATTATTAAATTGAAATGTAGTTTTAATTTTTAAAAAACCAATTTCCTACAAAAAAATTAAAATTTTTTTAACAATTAGTTTAATTTTTTATCTACGCAGTTGAATTTACTTTAAATATATAAAATTTCAAAAGAAAAAATAAATTTCTAGCCAAATAGTTGAATTTTCAACAAAAAAACTATCCATTTTTAACTGAAAATAAAAGAGCTACATCATTAGATTAACGAATTTTTACGAAGCTGTCTGCCTGTCCGTCTGTCTGTAGTCTGTATTCCGTAGGCGCAATAACTTTTGAAAGATTGATCTGATTGGATTCTGCTTTAATACACTTTTTTTAGGCCTGAAAAGCAAAGATGAGTTCGTAAACCAGCGATTTTGGATGAAAATTCAAAAAGAAGCGCATTTTCAAAATTTTCGAAACCACATTTTTTCAAGATTTCGAAATCCTATTTATGGTTATTCATAGTACTCATAAACTTAAACAATTTATCCAAATTACTTTTTTCCATAAAAAGAAAATTATAAAAATTATAGCATTTTCAAAATACAAAAAACCAAACTAAAATTAACATTTTAAGCCAAACAACGCAAGATATAAAAAAAAGTCAAGAAAAGAAAAATGTCGATTTTTAAAAGCCCTACAAGATTATTATAATTTTTTTAATTTTGTCGAAAAGTTTAAAATACAAATTTTTCTTTTACAAAAAATAATGAGAAATAAAAAATTCCATTTTGTGGTCAAACATTGCAAGATACGAAAGAAAAAGTATTGAACTAATATTGCTCACCCTGAAAAGATCTGCAAATTTTTCATTATTCACTTTTTTATAGGACGCGCAGTTTTTATTTTTAGTCGTAAGAAATAAGATTAAAAATAAAAAAAAATTTAATTTTTGGTAAAACGACACAAGCGACGAACAAAATAAAATATAAAAGTTCTTTAACCAAAAATATCTTCATGTTTGTTATAATCTATGTTTATAAAAATATTTTAAAAGTAAAAAAATAAACTTTTTGGAAAACGGACACAAGATACAATAACATTTTATTTGATAACATTTGTCGCCTAAATTATATCTACATTAAATATAAAAAATTTAATTTATGGAAAAACGACACCAGTTGCAATAAAATGTTTAATAATAATTTTTATTTTAATAGAATGCGCTTTTTTAATAGTAAAAATAAGACAATGAAAATACTTTTGTTCCAATACTAATGCATATTTTGAATAGTAATAATATAAATTTATTTAAATGATTTTTCTAGGTGGCTGGGAATTAAATAATTTAGTGTAATTTAATGTTACTACTGTTTTACGCGATTAAAATACAACTGGTTTTTATATCTCATTATTCTTTGTATTCGCCCTTTGATTATTTGTTTAGTAGAATTTTCAGCCAATTTTCTCGAGAAGACGAATTTTTAACAAAAAATATAAATTTTCTACCAAATAATTGTATTTGATAATTAGAAAGGATCAGTTTCTAACTAAGAAGGAAACAACTACGTTTTTAATTTAAAACTTAATTAAAAAAAGAATTTCCAACAAAATAATTAAAATTTTAAACAAATAGTTTAATTCTTAATCAAATAGACTTACATTTTCTCAACAAAAAATGTTAATTTTGAACCAAAACTGATGAAATTTCATCCAAGAAAGCTGGTTTTGCAACCAAAAAAGAATATTCTTTTACCAAAAGACATATTTTTTCCAAAAAAAGGAAAAAGATAAATTCTCAATAAAGAGAAATAAATTCAATGAATTTTTAACCAAATAGTTGAATTTTCAACTAAAAAAGGATCCATTTTCAACCAAAGATGAAAAAACTACACTATTAAATTAAAATGTAGTTTTTAATTTAAAAAAAGAATTTCTTACCAAATAATTAAATTTTGACACAAATAGTTTAATTTGTTATCTACGTAGTTGAATTTACTTAAAAAAATATGGAATTTCAACCAAAAAAGTTCATTTTCAGCCAAGACAGATGAATTTTCAACCGAGAAAGCTGAAATTTCAATAAAAAAAGAATAATCTTCTGACAA
Source organism: Belonocnema kinseyi (assembly GCF_010883055.1). Lineage (NCBI taxonomy): Eukaryota > Metazoa > Arthropoda > Insecta > Hymenoptera > Cynipidae > Belonocnema > Belonocnema kinseyi. Next base: position 137,865,055 of record NC_046661.1, read on the forward strand.
AAGACAAATTTTCAACTAAAAAGTAATAAATTTTCAATCATAAAAATAAATTTAATGAGATAGTTGAATTTTTAATCAAACAGTTAAATTTTCAACTAAAAAGGATCAATTTCTAACCAAAAATTATTTGTTTGAAACAAAGAGATTAATTCCTAAGCAAATAGATTTATTTTCTATCCAAGCACATGAATTTTTTTCAAAAGAATCAATTTTATACCAAAAAAGTGAATTTCCAACCAAGGGAGATGAATTTTCAGCCAAAACAGATGAAATTTCAACCAAGAAAGATGAATTTTCAACCAAAAAACATTAATCTTCTACCAAACGATGAATTTTCAACTAAAAAAAAAATATATATAAAAAAATAAAGTTAATGAGTTCATTGAATTTTTAACTAAATAGTTAAATAAGTGAACAAGGATCAATTTTCGAGCATAAATGAAAAACTAAATTAATAAATAGAAATATAGTTTTAATTAAAAGCACGGATTTCCTACCAACTAATTAAGTTTCTATACAAATAGTTTAATTTTTTATCTACGTTATAGAATTTACTTTAAAAATATAAAATTTCAACAAAAAAAATAAATTTTCAGCGAAAAGAGATGAATTTTTAGCCAAGAGAGATGAATTTTCAGCCAAGATAGATGAATTTTCAACCAGAAAAGATCAATTTTCCACCAAAAAACGTATTTTCAAATAAAAAAGATAAAATTTCACTACAAAAGAAGGAACGGATTAGTTTAATTTTTAACCAAATAGTTAAATTTTCAACTAAAAAAAGATCAATTTTCAACCAAAAATGAAAAAAACTACATTATTAAATTGAAAGATAGTTTTTAGCAAAAAACAACGAATTTCCTACACAATAATAAACTTTGTGAACAAATAGTTTCATTATTTATCTACGTAGTTGAATTTAATAAAAAAATATAAAATTTCAACAAAAAAAGTTAATTTTAAGCCAAGAGAGATCAATTTCAACCAATAGGATTAATATTCTGCCAAAAGACGAATTTTCAACTAAGAAAGATAAATTTACAATAAAAGAATTATACTCAATGAATTAGTTAAATTTGTAATCAAATAATTGAATTTTCTAACTCTAAAATACAAATTGAATGAACTAGTTGAATTTTTAACCAAACAGTTGATTTTTCAAACAAAAAAGAATTAATTTTTAATAAAAAATGAAAAAAACGAACTCATTAAATTCAAATATAGTTTTGTAATAAAAAATGAATTTCCTACCGAAAAATTAAAATTTCAAACAAATAGTTTAGTTTCTAACCAAATAGATTAATTTTCTATCTAAGTAGTTGATTTTCCTAAACAATGTGAAATTTCAACAAAAAAAGTACATTTTCAATCATAATTGGTTAATTTTCAGCCAATAGAGATGAAATTTCCATCAAATAGTTGAATTTTCTATAAAAAAAAGATAAATTTTTATCTAAGAAAATTCATGTTTTATTAAAAAGACGAACTGACAATTACAAAGATGAATTTTCAACTAAAAAAGACACATTTTTAACAACAACAAAAAACCACAAACCAAAAAAACAAAAATGAAATCCTGAAGTTTCTAGTTCAAAAACTAATTTGAAAAAATAAATAAATAAAACAATTAAATTCAAAGAAAAAGACGAATTTTTAACAAAATAATTGAATCCTATACCAAAATGATGAATTTTTAACAAAATAGTTCATTTTCATTTAAGAGAAACTTTTCTGATATAAAAAATGAGTTTTAAATCCAAAAAGATGAATTTTCAACAAAAAACATGAAGTTTTAATTTTTTAAGCCAAGAGAGATGAATTTTCAAATAAACAGAACGAGTTTTTAACAAAACAGTTGAATTTTCCGCAATAAGTAATTACTTTAACAAAATAGTTGAATTAAAAAAAAAAAAAATTTTGGTTTAATATTAAAATTTTTTGTAAAATATTTGTGTTTTTAAACTATAAAGATACATTTTCAACCAAGAAGAATTATTTTCTACCAAAAAACAAACTTGCAACCAAGTAGTTCAATTGACAACTAAAAAAGATGACTTTTTAAACAAAAAGTTGGAATATTTCAATGTACTGTCAGAAAAATGAATTTCCATTTAAAAAAAACAGAAAAAGATAAATTTGACAAAAGAGTTTAGTGTTTAAACAAGAAAGACTTTAAAGTCACGAAAGGAAAAAGTTCAACCAAAATGTTGTAAATTCGCACCAATTTTCTACAAAACAGTTACATTTTTAAACCGAAAATATGAATTTTAAACCCTAAGAGACAACTTCTCAAAAAAATAGTTGAATTTTCAATCAGAAATGATTACTTTTCCAATAAATTGTTAAATTATCGAAAAATAAATTAAATTTTCAATCAATAAATAACATTTTTCAGAAAAAGGAGAATTTAAAAAAATGCAAGAATTTTCAATCAAGAGGATAATATTTAACTAGGAAAATTCATTTTCTTGGGCAATCCATCTTTTTGTTGATAATTCTTATCAACAAAAAAAATGAATTGCTAAATGATATATTAAAAAATAAATCAATGATAGATAATGGATAGAATAAGATAGAAAATTTCTAAATACAAATTTGTACCTTACCGACTTCTAGACCATTCCACAGCTGAAGTGGTTCGCGTCCGTGCTAAGTTTGTAGAACGTTTTCAAAGGTCCCTGATTTTTCCAACAAATATGAATTATTTACAACGTAGATGCGTTTTTAACTAAAAAATGACGAATTATTAACCAAAAAAAGATACATTTTCAACACAAAAACAAAAATTCTACTAATATGATGAATTTTCAATAAAAAGAAAGATAAATATTCAATTAAATAGTTAAAACTTCTGATGAAGGAGATTTCAACTAAAAATTTGCGCAAAATCATTTTATATCAAATCATGAAATCATAAAATTACAAAATTTTGAAATATCATTTTGTAAATTCATCAGGATCCTTTGAGAACGCTCTAGAAACTTAACACGGACACTAACCACTTGATATTCGGAACGTTCTCGAAGTCGGTAAGGTAGAAATTTGTATTTAGAGATGCAATTTACGAAATTACATTTTTTTAATGAAAAATAGTTGACTTCAACCATGAGATAGAGATAAGATAGTAATTAGATGATATAGAGAAGGGGAGATTAAAAAAGATAGAATGACATTTAGATTGACCCAGGGTTAGAAAAATATTGACGTAAATAGATAAAGGATAAGATGGGGCATTTCAAAAAACAAATTTCTACCTTGCCGACTTCTAGAGCTTTCTACTGCTGAAGTGGTTCTTTTCTCTGCTATGTTTCTAGAACGTTCTCGAATATTCCTGATTTCAACCAAAAAGGACGAATTACTAACAAGATAGATAAATTTTTAATTAAAAATGTAAAATTTTCAAAATATTGACGTGGATAGAAAAAGGATAGGATAATATGGACCATATTTAAATACAAATTTCTACTTTACCGACTTTGAGACCGTTCCATAGATGAAGTGAATCGTGTTCTTGCTATGTTTCTAGAATGTTCTTAAAGTTTCTTAGAAGGTCTATTAGAAAATATAAATTATTAACAATAGATACATTTTTTACGAAAAAATGACAAATTATTAACTAAAAATGATCAATTTTTAACACGAAAAAGCAACAAATTTTCAACTAAAATTATAGATCTTCAACGAAAACGAAAGATGAATTTTCAATTAAATAGTTTTATTTTCTACTGAAAGAAATTGCAACTAAAAATTTGCGTTAAATTATTTGAAATCAAATCATCCAATTTATAAAGTTTCGCAATATCACTCTGTGACGTAATCAGGACCCTCCGAGAAACTTCTAGAAACTTAGCACGGACACGAACCACTTGGTCTGTGGAACATTCTCGAAGTAGCTAAAGTAGACATTTGTATTAAGAAATGCCCTTTACGAAATATTAATTTTTTTAATGAAAAATAGTTGAATTAAACCATGAGATAGACATTAGATATATATCAGATGAGATAGAGGAGAGAAGATTGCAGAAGACAGACTAAAATTTAGATTGACAGAGGGTTAGATAAAAATTGACTTGAATAGATAAAAGATAGGATAAGATAGGGCATTTTTAAATAAAAATTTCTACCTTACCGACTTCTCGGCTGCTCCACAGCTGAAGTGGTTCGTGTCTATGGTAACTTTATATAACGTTCTCGAAGATTCCTGATTTCAACCAAAAAAGACGAATTATTAAGAACATAAATGAATTTTTAACTAAAAAGGTAAATTTTTCAAAACATTGACGTGGGTAGCTAAAGAATATGATAAGATAGAGAATTTCTACCTTACCGATTTTGAGACCGTTTTACAGCTGAAGTGGTTCGTGTCCGTGCTAAGTTTATAGAACTTTCTTGAATTTTTTTAAAGTTCTACCAAAAGATACGAATTATTAACAACATAGATGGATGTTTAACTAAAAACTGATGAAATATTAAATAAAAAAGATAAATGTTCAAGACACAAAAAATTTTCCTACTAATATGATGAATTTTTAATTAAAAAAAAATAAAGATCAGAGCCCTTCGAGAATATTCTGTAACTTAGCATGGACACAAACCACTTCAGCTGTGAAACGGTTTCGAAATCGGTAAGGTAGAAATTTGTATACAAAAATTCTCTATCGTATCCTATCCGTTTTCTATCCACGTAGATATTTTAAAAAATTTACCCATTTAAATTAAAAATTCGTCTATCTTGTTAATAATTTGTCTTTTTTGGTTGAAATCAAGAATATTCAAGAACGTTCTAGAAACTTAGCATGGGCAAGAACCACTTCAGCTGTGAAACGGTCTAGAAGTTGGTAAGGTAGAAATTAGTATTAAGAAATGCCCTTGTCAATCTACGGACGCTAGAATTCTAGAAAAAAATTAAAGTTTAGTAGATGTTAATCAATTCTAAGTGTCTTCCTGTCGTTCCTTCTGAGGCGTCCCTTTTGAGATTTATAAAGCAGGAAGATAGATTGAAGATTGAATGAAGCATTGGGATCAAGGGACGAGTGCCTAATCTGCAAAACGAAATTGAATTTATGCTTTGAAGAGGGCCTTAAGCGAAGGCCAAGCACCTTGACGCGTAGGACGTTCCACCTTCGTTTTTTCTCGAAAAGAAAGACTCTTCCGAGCATTACTCTGCGGATTCTTCACGCTCGTTTTCTGCAATCGCACTCTCTTGGAATGGCAAATGCTTTCTTTGCCGGATGCCCTGCCCAGGCACAACTTCCAATCTTGCGAATCATCCAGTAAATTCAAATTTATTTATTTTACAATTTATTGTCTAATCCATCCCGATATTTCTGGATAGTTTTTTCTGCATTCTCAGGCCTTGGACTAACACTATAGAGTTTTTAGCAACAAATTGCTATAAACAATCATTTTTTCTATACTTATATTTGTCCAAATTGTTGAACCTTGTTGATTCTCTTTTTACCAATTTTATGTCTGCAATAGTTTCATCGTAAATCAATATTATTTAAACAATAACTCTTATAAATAATATTTCATATGAGTGCTAAATAATGAAAGAAATTGTCAACAAAATAGGAATATAATGATAAGCTTATGATTGATAAAGATTTATTTGGTTTTAGCTGCTAATTGTTTAAAATTCAATTTAATTTTTTTTTTATCTTTCAAAAATAACAGTAGTGTATTTATTATTATTATTTTTGTTTTCAAACTTAATGTTCGAGACAAGCAAAGGCTGATATATCAGTCGCAGAAACAAAAGTTTTTATTGTATTTTTATCTTCAATTATGACAATTTTTCTAATAATATTGTTTAAAAACATAAACAATTTAAAAATCCACAATATTCCAATCCGTCAGACAGGTTTGGTAAATAAATTTTTAATTAGTTCAAAAGAAATAAACCATTTTTTTTGTTACAATGATTCGCAGATTGCCTGCGAATTTTTAAATATTGATAGATTTTTTACAAAATGCAGTATTTTCCGAACGAGCATGGATTTTCAGGATTTTCTTTTTTAATTTGATCTGGAAATTTTTGCTCTTTCAAGAGATCCCAATGAAATAATTATTTCTTGTGCAAAAAAACGAAAAAAGGCGCTGTTTTTATAAAAATTTTGAAAGTTAATTTTTTCAAAAACCCTTCTTTATCATTTTTTTAGGAGATACAAAATTATTATCAGTTGTCTTAAGATTTCAGATATGAAAAAATGTCAAGAAATTAGTTAATCTTTGATTCAAATATATTTTTTTAAATGAATTAAATATATTAAATTAAAAATAAATTGTTTTAAAAAAAGAATCACTTAAATATTTAATTGAGAATAATTAATCATTATAAAATCGAATAATAACATTAATAATTATTATTAAATAATTAAATAATAATTCTCTTTAAATATAACTTGAGATTTTTTTTATTTTCTTGAAACCTTTCAGTCTATAAAATAAATTCAAAATTTAATTTTGAAACTTTCAAAAATCTATATTTTGTTTCATTTATTATTGTGAAACTTTTATATTTTTAATTGTTTCTGAACTTGCTCAAGAACTACTGAATAACTCTTTAATTGATTCGAGTTTTTCCCGCAGTTTGTAAAACATTCTCTGGGATTTTTTTTGTAATCTTTTAAAACACTTTTAAAAAATAAATTATTTCAAATAAAAAATGAGTTAAAGTTTCCCCCGCAATCTTCCTAATTCTACATTTTATTTTAAGATTTTCAAATATTTTGAAGTTAAACATTATTTTTGTTTCTTTTAAAAACTTTTTAATATCTTGTGAACTTATCCGAGTTTCTAAATGAAATTTTGTAATTTTTCAAAATAGAACATGTTTGCACTAAAGTCTTCTACTTTCTTTTCGGAAAAATTGAAGATATTTAACATTTTTTTTAATCTTCTAAAATCTTTTCTTGAAATAAATTTGTACGAATAAAGAATGAATTTAAATTTTTCCAGACATTTTTAAAAAATAACTCATTATCTTAAAACTTTTCAAAGTCTTTGAAAAAAACTTCAAAATTTGATTTTGAAAACTTCCAAAATTTATATTTTGTTTTATTAAAAAAAAGTATTTTACTTTAATTTGTTTTTATAATGGCTTGAAAACTACTGAATAACTTTTACAATTATTCGAGTTTTTCCGACAATTTGGAGAAAATTCTGCAAAATAAAAAAAAATGGACTTAAAATCTTCCAGATTTTTTTTACAATCTTTTGGAACTTTTGGAAATTTTTTTCAATGCTTCTCAAACATAAATTTTTACAAATAAAACATAAGTTAAAATTTGTCCGGAAATCTGAAGAAAGTTTTTTTTACGTTCTTGAATCATCGCAAAAGAAGCTTCTAAATTTTTTGTTCGAAATCTTCCTTATTAAAACGTTTATAAATGCTTTTAACACTTTTCTTGAAATTAATTTTTATCTTGAAGAATCTATATTTTCTTTGGTATTTTTTGAAATCTTGTCAAATTCAAAAATATTTTTGAAAGTTTTCAAAACTTCTAAAACTAAAAAAAAATATCTTTCGAAATAATTCAAATTTTTCCGAAAATGTTTTAAAACCCTAGTAAAATGAAATTTGTACAAAAATGTAAAAAACAGAATTGTTTCTCGATAAAAAAAAACATTTCCAATTAAAATGGTCTTTTTTATTAATATTGGTTAGAAACGTTCAGAAATTCATTCCCTTAAACTGAATCAGTGAAATTGTATCTGATTAAATCAGTATTTTAAATTATCACTGGTTCACCAGTGATTCTCCGACTTTGACAGAATGAACCAGTAAGTGACTCAACAAAAGCAGCGTTTGATTGATTAAATCAATCGATTAAATCAGTGACGGAATTCCATTGGATAAGTCAGTGACGCAATTCCACTGAGTGAAATAGTAAAATCTCACTGATTAAACCAGTGACGGAATTCTGTTGATTGAATTAGTGAAATCTCAATGACGAAACCAGTGAAGAAATTGCACTTCGCGAACCAGTGAAATCTGACTGATTACACCTGTGACGAAATTTCACTTGATGAACCAGTGATGGAATTCCACTGGATGAACCAGTGATGGCATTCCACTAGATGAACCAATGGCTGGAATATACTAGACAAACCAGTGAAATCTTAATAATTAAACCAGTGACGGAATTTTACTTGGGGAACCAGTAAAATGTCACTGATTAAACCAATGACGTAATTCCATTAGGCGAACCAATGAAATCTCATTGATCAAACCAATGACGGAATTCCACTGGGTGAACGAGGGAAATCTCAATGATTAAACCAGTGACGGAATTTCACGTAGTGAACCAGTGAAATCTGACTGATAAAACCAGTGAGGAAATTTTCTGGATAAACCAGTGATGGAATTTGACTAGGCGAAATAATGGACTCATCTGATTAAACCAGTGACGGACTTCCACGGTGTGAACCAGTGAAATTTCACTGATTAAATTAGTGACGGAGTTCTATTAGGTGAATCAGTGAAATCCACTTACTAAACCAGTGACGGAATTCCGTGGGGTGAACCAGTAGAATCTCAATGATTAAAGCAGTGTCGGACTTCCTCAGTGTGAACTACTGATGGAATTACACTGGGCGAACTAATGGGATCTTACTGATTGAACCAGGGACGGACTCCCACAGTGTGAACCAGTGAAATCTAACTGATTACACCAGGGATGGAATGCAACTGGATTAACCAGTCATAGAATTCCACTGGGCAAGGTAGTGACATCTCACTGATTAAACCAGTGACAGAATTTCATTTAGTGAACCAGTGAAATCTCAATGACTAAACCAGTGACGGAATTGCATTTGGTGAAACAGTGAAATCTCATTGGTTACACCAGTGAAGGAATTCCACTGAATGAACCAGTGAAGGAATTCCACTAAATAAACCAGTAGCGGAAATCCACTGAAAAAACCAGTGAAATCTCAATAATTAAAGCAGTGATGAAATTGCTCATGGTGAACCAGTGAAATGTCACTGATTACACCAGTGAAGGAATTCTACTTAATCAAGGACTGACGGAAATCTACTGGGTGAACCAGTGAAATTTCAATAATTAACCCAGTGACGCAATTCCACTTAATGAACCAGTAAAATCTCACTGATTACAACAGTGAAGGAATTCTACTTAATGAAGGACTGACGGAAATCTACTGAGTGAACCAGTGAAATTTCAATAATTAACCTAGTGACTTGATGAACCAGTAAAATCTCACTGATTAAACCAGTGACGGATTTCTATAGGGGGAACCAGTGAAATTTTAACAATTAAACCAGTTGCGGAATTCTACTAGGAAACCAGTGAAATCTCAATGATTAAACCATTGACACACTTCAAGCTGTTTCAACCAGTGAGATTTCACTGTATGTGACTATTATTTCACAGGTTAATTTTAAAAGAGCATTTTATCTTCAGATAAAATAACTTATTCAGAAATTTAATTGAATAAATTGATGGTGTATGAAATTATTAGGAATGGAATCTTTTTATCATTTTTAAAACACTTAAGCAAACCTTTAAGAACAGAATATTGTTGCCTTTATTATTAAAAAATCAATTGCAATTAAAACTTTGTTTAGTGGATTAATTTTTATTTCTCTAATAGAAAATACTTTTTTCAGTTCTTACATTTATACATCATCAATTATTTTCTGACTCGCTGCCAATAAAAGGAGATTGATGTCTCCGAGTCTTGAAACAGACAGACTCTTACTTTTTTCTTTGCCTCTGAAACTGTAACCAGAATCCTTACAACCGTTATTATTTCAGAACCGTAATATCAATTTAAACCGATCAAAATAAGTTTAAGCACGCCGATAAATCAAAATCAAAAATAAATTAATAGAAATCAAAATAGAGCATATTTTGAAATTTATTTTTTCAATCCTGGATACAGAGACTAATGGTGGAAAGCGTAAAATGAAAATTTTAGAAAATAAAAGTTACTGTGGTCCTATTCTTTTCTTTTTTACTGAAACAAAATGTGTCAGATTTTGTCAAAATTAAAAAAAAAGTTCTCAGGAATTCTTCTAATATTTCTTGTATTAAAAAATTATTTTACAAAAGTTGTAATCTCTATGAAATAAATTATTTTTGTTATAATAATTTAATTCATTAAAACAACCTTCCTAGATAAAAAACCAAAAATGTATTAATCAATTGTTATTCATTTTTTAAATTAGGAAATCAGTAAGCCTATAAACTAAAGAAATTTTTCAGAATTTTTTTGATAAATTATTTTTATTTGGTAAGAGTAAACTTTATAAATTGTAGTTCGTGCAGATAGTCTCCAGTTGGTAAACAAATTCTTAGTATTGAGCAATCCCCAAAATCCACTAAAATCTATAAATATTAAAAATTATAATATTTAGTTGAGAATGTATCTTTTTTTATTAAATATTAATATTTTCAATTAAAATTTCAACTATGACATTTTTTGTTGAAAATTGATCTTCTTTAGTTGAAAATTCGTATATTTTGTTTGAAATTGGTCTTTTTTGTTATCTTTTTATATAAAAATTTCATTATTTGGTTGAAAATCAACTTTTTTGTTGAAAATTCGACTTTTTAGCTTGAAACTTCAAAAATCTGGTTTAAAAATAATTTTTGGTTGAATGTAACTGGTTTTGATTTCAAATAAAAAAAAAATCATTGAAATATCAACTGTTATATTTTTTTAAAGAAGTCACTTTCTTTCGTTCAAAATTATTTTTTTAATTAAAAAAAAATCATGCATTTTATTATAAGTTTATCTTTTTTTTTGTAAAAAAATATGTTCGTGGTTCAAAATTTACCCCTTTGGGTTCCATCTGTGCACGTGAACCGTTGGTAGGGTACCAGATGTGCATAGTTGTATTAGTGGCCAACGACGTGCACAGTTGCTCTCTGCAGCTTCTAGTAGATTTAATTTGGTAATTTTCTATCATTTTTATTAATTTTTTAGGAACATTAGAAAATTACAAAAATATTTTTACTAGAAACAATAGGTTTAGGCCATAGTTCGGACACTTTTACAAAATTCGAAAAGTAATTACAATAATTTTCTGAAGTTTTTCTGAAGCGCTCCCCCCATCCACATGTAAGATACAATTAGATTTGCCCCCCCCCACACCCTTCAAGAAAAGTTGACTAAGATTTTTTAAACTTAGAAAATACAATTTGTTAATAAAAATAAGTATTTAGTTTTACAAATAATACTTTACTTTCAAAGCGAAATTTCCGGATTTGGTAAAAATTCATATTTTTTGGCTTGAATCTATTTTAATACAAGTTGAAAATTCATCTTTTTGATTCAAAATTGATTTAATTTGTTCAAAATTCGTTTTTTTTTAATAATTTTTTTCCAAATGAAAATTTAACTATTTTTTTGGAAATACGACTATTTGGTTTAAAATTAACTTCCTTGTACAAAATTCATATTTTTAAATTAAAAATTGGTGTTTTTAATGGAAATTAAACTCTTGGGTTAAAAGCTTATCTCTTTTGGTGAAAATGAAATCTTTTTTGATCAAGTGTAAAATTCAAGTTAAAAATTTGTTTTTGTTATTGAAAATTGAACTCTGGATTAAAGTTAAAATACATTGTTAAAAATGCATGTATTTTGTTCAAAATTCATCTTCTTCTGTAGAAAATGATTTTTATTGGTTGTAAAATTTTCCTTTTTGGATAAAAAATTCAATTATTTTGTTCAAAATAAACTTCATCTTCAACTTTTTTGAGGTCACTGAATCCGAATCCAGGATCAGTTTGACCCAACCAGGTCAGAATTAAGGTTAATTATAGGTAAAAATGAAGAAAACCTTTGGATCGGAGGAATCAATGGGATCGGAGAAAACCTCTAATCTTAAACGTTTTTGGGGTCGCTGAAACCGAATCCAGGGTCACTTTGACCCCATCAGGTTAGGATCGGGGTCAAGCGAAGTTAAAAATAAAGAAAACCATTTGATCGAAGAAAACATCTACTCTTAGACATTTTTGGGGTAACTGAATCCTAATCCGGGGTCCGCTTGACCCATTAGGTCATGATAAAGGTCAGGTGAAGGTCAAAATGAGAAAAAACCATTAAATTAGCGCGAATTACTACTTTCAGACGTTTCAAGTGTCGCTAAATCCGAATCCAGGGTCATTTTTACCCTATCAGGACGGAAAGAAGGTGATCCCAAGGTAAAAATTGAGAAACCCATGGAATCGAACATCACCAACATCATAATCCGATGGTGTCAATTTGGCCCCGGATTCCGATTCAGCGACCCCAAAAATGTCTGAGAGTTGAGGTTTTCTCCAATTCATTTGATTTTCTCTATTTTAATATCCAAATGACCTTGATGCTAACCTGATGGATTCTAACCCGGATTCGGATTCAGCGACCTGAAAAACTGATGGGTATGGTGGTTTCGCGGGGGTTGCAGAAATGTAATTTTCTGGTTCTTGGTTGAAAATTCGTCTTTATGGAATAAAATTAAAACTGTTTTGTTGAAAGTTAAAATTTTCTTGAAAATTCATGTATTTTATTTTAAATTGGTCTTTTTCTTTAAAAATTGAGCTTTGTTTAAAAGTTGAAAATTCGCCTTTTTGGAATAAAAATCCAACTCTGAAAGATGAAATAATTAGTAAACAATTCGACTATTTGTTACAAAATTCGTGTTTCTGTTTACAAATTGAACTCTGGCTGTAATTTAAAATACTTTTCGGTAGAAACTTATTCTTTTTGGTTGTAAATTCATCTTTTTGGGTGAAAAATTCAACCATTTCGTTAACAATAATTTTTTTTGTTTTAAATAAGGTATTTTCTTGAAAAATCGTCTTTTTTTCGTCTTTTCAACTGCTTTGTTAAAAATTCATGTATTTTGTTAAGAATTCAACTTTTTGTTAACAGATTTAACTGGTTGAAATAGTTTTTGTTAGAAAATTATTCTTTTTTTTAATTTCTTCTTTTTGGATAGAAAAATTCAACTATTTCGTTAAAAATTAACGTTTTTTTTAAATTCATGCCATGCCATGCCATGCCATTTTGGATAAAAATTCAAAAAGTGAGCGTATTTTGAAAATTTTTCAGACCACTTTTTCAAAATTCGAAATTTTTCTTTACGGATATTCATAGTATTCAAACAGAAGAACAATTTCTCCTCATGAATGACTTTTTTCTATAAAACCAAAATTTACCAGAGTTATATCATTTACAAAATTCCAAAAAACACCCGAAAATCAACATTTTAGGCCAAATAACGCACGATATGGAAAAAAGTCAAGCAAAGAAAAATGTTTCTTTTTTAATGCCCTACAAGATTATTCTAAAAAAAAAGTTTTTGGTTTCGTACCTAAAGGAGTGCCACACATTAGGAAGAAAAATGACTTTTTTGGTTCAGAATAATGTACAGTCCACAAATCTTCATCGATTTTGACAAAAAAAATTAGAAAAAAAAGCTAATAAGATTTCCAAGAGAGTTTTCCAGCCTGATTTTTTAATTAAGTTTTCAATTTTTTATAAATAAACAAATATGACGAAAAAATTGCCATTTTTATTTTTGACGTTTCCGGTGCTTGTCAATAACAGGATAATGGTTGAAATAGCTGAAGTTGCTTAAAATAGTATTAGTTAAAGATATTCCAATGTTGGACAATATACAAAAAAAAATTTTTGATCAACAAATTATTTGTTGAAAAAATTTGGTCTACGATTTTCCATAAATTCACGTTTTTTCAAGTTATTTTTTAAGTTATGTTTGTACACAGGAAAATTCGGTTTTTCCAATGGCAGTCTTTTCAGTTGGGAACGTCATGACAATTTCAACAAAATTCATAATTTTTTCATCAATTTTATGATTTTTTTTAAAACAAATTTAATAAACAAATGTATTATTGGGGCATATGTTGACGGTACAATTTTTTTTTGTTTCGATATCAGACTTCTAATTGGGATCTTCATAATAAATGAGGCAACATTTATGATGAGTTGAAAATTTTTTATGATTTTTAAAAACAAGTTTAACAAACAAATGCATTATTCTAGCATCTGTGGACGGAAAAATTCGTTTTTTTTCGATTTAAGTCTTTTTAATTGGGAAGTTCATGATGATTTCAGCGAAATTAATAATTGGTTGATCAATTTTATATATTTTTAAAAACAAATTTAATAAACAAATACACTATTCGAGCATCTGTCGATGGAGAATTTATTTTTTTCGATATCCTAATTAATACTGTTGTAATGGAAAAAAAACGAATTTTTCTGTAGATAAATGCCTGAATAATGCATTTGTTAAAATCACATATATTCTATTAAAAACTGAACATTTTTGTTGAAAATTCGTTTGCTTTTTTAAAATTAAAAATTCAAATATCTTCATTTCTTTTTTTAAATAAAAAGTTCAACTATTTTCGTTTTTTTTTCAAAATTCAAGTATTTTTAATTTTTCAGTAAAAATTCAAATATTTTTTTGAAAATTAACTTTTTTTTGGAAATTCACGTTATTTGATTAAAAATTCTACTCGGGTTGAAAGTTAAAATTCTTTGCTAAGAATTCATCTAATTCATCTTTTTCGGTAGAAAATTATTTATCTTGCCTTTTTCTTTTTTTTTTAATTAACTTTTTTTTTGAAAGTTCGCCTTTTCTAGTTACTTTCATCTGTTGTTGATTTAAAATAAAATATGTTTTCGTTGAAATATCAAATATTTCATTTTTGATCGAAAATTCATCTTCTTTAGTTAAAAATGTATGCACTTTGTAGAAAATTCAAGAATTTTGTTTTTTGATGAAAATTTATTTTTTTGCAAATTTAGGTTATTTGACTGAAAATTCAATTTGGGTTGAAAGTTGAAAATTCAACTGCTTGGTTGAAAATTCATAAATTTAGTTGAAAAATCGTCTTCTTCGGCGGAAAATAATTCTTATTGGTTGAAAATTCGTTTTTTATTAATTAAAAATTCAAATATTTTCTTTTTTTATTAAAAATTTCAATATAAACATTTAGTTTTTCTTTTAAATTCAAAATTCAATTATTTTCGTTTTTTTTTAATAAAAGTTCAACTTTTTTGTTCAAAAATAACTTTTTTTTTCAAGTTTATCTTATTTGATTGAAAATTCAGTTTGGGTTGAAAATTGCAATACAATGCTAAAAATTTAACTATTTGATTGAAAATTCATAAATTTCGTTCAAAAATCGCCTTCTTCGGTAGAAAATTATCCTTTTTGGTTAAAAATTTTTTTTTTTAATAAAAAATTCGAATATTTTCTTTTTTTTATTAAAAATTCCACTTTTTTAAAATCAAAATTCAGCTATTTTCGTTTTTCTTTTTAAATAAAAATTCAACTTTTGTGTTGAAAAATAACTTTTATGTGCAAATTTAGCTTATTTGATTGAAAATTCAGTTTGGTTTGAAAGTTGAAATACTATGTTAAAAATTCAACTGCTTGGTTGAAAATTCATAAATTTAGTTGAAAAATCGCCTTCTTTGGCGGAAAATTATTCTTCTTGGTTGAAAATTCGTTTTTTTTTAAGTTAAAAATTCTAATACTTTCTTTTTTTAATTAAAAAGTTCACTATAAACATTTCGTTTTTTTTTAATTCAAAATTCAACTGTTTTCGTTTTTTTTAAATAAAAATTTAATTTTTGTGTTGGAAATTAACTTCTTTGTGCAAATTTATTTTATTTGATTGAAAATTCATTTTGGGTTGAAAATTGAAATACTATGTTACAAATTCAACTAATTGGTTGAAAATTCATAAATTTAGTTAAAAAATCGCGTTCTTTAGCAGAAAATTATTCTTCTTGGTTGAATATTCTTTTTTTTATATTAAAAATTCTAATATTTTCTTTTTTTTATTAAAAATTTCGCTATAAACATTTCGTTTTTTTTTAAATTGAAAATTCAACTTTTTTGTTGAAAAATAACTTTTTTTCAGTTTATTTTATTTGATTAAAAATCCAGTGTGGGTTGAAAATTCGTTTTTTTTTAAACTGAAAATTCAAATATTTTTGTTTTTATTTTTGAATAAAAATTTAACTTCTGTGTTGAAAATTAACTTCTTTTTGCAAATTTAGCTTATTTAATTGAAAATTCAATTTGGGTTGAAAGTTGAAATACTATTTTAAAAATTCAACTAATTTGTTGAAAATTCATAAATTTAGTTAAAAAATCGGCTTCTTCAGCAGAAAATTATTCTCGTTGGGTAAAAACTCGGTTTTTTTTTAAATTTAAAAATTCAAATATTTTCTTTTTTTCAATGAAAATTCCACTATATATATTGTTTTTTTTTGTAATACAAAATTCAACTATTATCGTTTTTTTTTTCTTATAAAAATTCGACTTTTTTGTTGAAAATTTACTTGTTTGTTGCAAATTCATCTTATTTCGGTAGAAAATTATTTTTCCTGCATTTTTCTTTTTTTTTATTACATTTCTTCTTAAAAGTTTGTCTTTAACTGTTCACGATTTAAAATAAAAATATATTTCAAACTTTAATTTTTGGTTGGAAATTCACCTCCTTTGTAAAAATTAATTGTAATTAGTAGAAAATTCAACAATTTCGTTAAAAAGTCATATTTGATAGACAGAATTTTAATTGCAACCATAAATTAATTTTTTTTTAATGAAAATTTAACAACTAATCTAGTTTGTTAAAACCTCATCGGTTCTGTTGAAAATTCAACATTTTTATTCAAAATTCAACTCTTTGTTTGCAAGTTGTACTAATTAAAAAAAGCTCAGAAAAAAACTTTACATAATTTATTTACGGACACCTAGTGACTAATTACTTTAAAAAATTTTTTAATCAGATAGCGTCATCAGTTTAGAATGACAGGACAGGAAGAAGGTTGAGGATACTAGTGACCGTAATATCTTTAATCCGATTCACTTGAAAATATAAGAAATAAACAATAAAATAAAAAAAAATAAAATAAAGAGTAAGTTCTTTAGCCACGGAAATCCGATTGGTGGGGGGTCAGGTCGTCGAACCACCCAATCGCTTGTTGACTCTACACCTGAATTTTAAGTGAGGCCCACGTGAGGCCCATTCTGGTATATATTCGCTAAAGCCTCTACCTCTGAGCAATTTTTTCTTCCACTTGACACCGACCAGGTGAGTTCATGTTTGCTTTTTTAATTAATTTGTTCTTTTCCTGGTTTTAAAAATTAACAAATAATTAGGGGAAACCTCCCTATAGTGGATAATCAATAATTAAAAATACAAATACATATAAAATAATTGATTTAATTTAATTAATATTTAAGATACTATACGACTTCTTAAATTAAAATTTTATTATTTTTCTTTTATTGATCCTCTTTATTAACTATTATAAACTGTAGCATTATCCACTTTTAGAAGGTTCCCCCTATTTTTCTTTTGTAATTAAAAAGTGACAATAAGTGAAATCGTGAAAGTAATAATAATTGGGTAAGAATAAAATATAATTTCCGAGTATAAAAAAATAATGGCATTAAAAATCTTTTGTTGAAACTAATTTTTCTGATGAGGATCCGCACTTGGAATTAAAAATATACATACTGTTATTTTTATTACTATTTGGCACCGGTACCAACTGTAAATTTGCATTTTTCAAACGGTTGTTTCCCAACGCGAATTTCATTAGCATACTTTTTCTGTGAGAAAAATAAATTTTTCTATGAAAAAAGTTAATTTTTCTATGAGTACAAATAATTTGTTAAATTAATTAACAAATTATTTAAAGTCGCATATTTATTCAGGAGTCCATTCACCTTTGCAGAAAAAATACTTTCACTGGAAACCTTGAACTTCCTGTAATGAGGAAAAACTAATTTAAAAAACAGTTACTGGTTAAAAGTCTTGTAGGATAGTTAAAGAGTAATAAAAAAATCTTGAGTTAAGTACTGATAATTTTATTCGTCATAAAACAAATTATAATATTCCCTGGTTGATGACCTTTTATTTTTAAATTGTGTAATTAATTTTCTATAAAAAAAAGATTGCTCAATAAAAGAATTAAATTTTTGGCCGAAAATGATAACTATATCAAAAAAATTATTTTATACAAAATAATTTAATTTTTAAATAAAAAAGCAAATTTTAAACAAATTGGAAATAGTTACATTTTCAGCTTGAAAATTTAAGTTTGATAAAAAATTAATTTCCCAGCAACTGAATTAAAAAAAAAAATTAAGTAAAAAATTGAAACCTTAACTAAAAAGATGAATCTTCAACCAAATAGTTGAATTTTCAACTAAAAATACAAAAATTTTTTTCAAAATGATCTGGTTAAATTTTCAGTTCAAAAATTAAATCTTTTTTTTTGACGATTTTCTAATCAGCTGAATAAAAAAATGACATTTAAAACAAAGTTGAATACTAAAAAAAATGCATTTTCGTCAGGGAAGATTAATTTTCTACATTTAAATTTAAAAATATTAAATTTTTATTTGTTTTTGAATCATTATAATTTATTATTTTATTCATTGTTATTTATTATAATTATTGAGTTTTTAATAAATAAACTAATTTAATTTCAATGTGAAATTAATTTAAACAATTTTAACAAAACAGTTGAATTTTTTACCTAAAAAGATAACTTTATCAAACTAATTGAACTTTCAACAAAATAATTAAACAAAACAAAAAAAAATCAAGCATTAAGTTGAATTTTAAAACTAAAAAAGAGAGCTTTTCGACAAAAAATCACATTTTTCCATTTTCAGATTAAAAATTAAAATTGGATATGAAAGGAATTTTCAAGCAACTGAATTAAAAAGAAAGAAATTTAAACAAATTGAATCCTTTACCTGCTTTTACTAAAAAGATGAATTTCGATTTTTTTACCTTTGATAGAAAATTCTTGTATTTTGTGCAAAATGTAACTGTTTCGGTGAAAAATTAAAGTATCTATTTCTGTTGTCGAGAATTTACAATCATTGATTGAAAAAACGACTCATTGATTTTAAGTTAACTTTTTTGTTGTAAAGTTAATTATTTGATTAAAAATTCTTCCATTTTGGTTGAAAATTAAACTACTTATTTGAAAGTTAAACTGATTTGTTAAAAACTTATTTTGTAAGGATTAAACTCTTTGGTTAAAATTAAATTATTTTGTTAAAAATTCGGCTTTTTATATAAAAATTTAAATGCTTAATTTCTGGTTGAAAATCTGTTCTTTATAATTTAAAAATTCTTGTATTTTGTTACAAATTCGTCTTCTGAAAGGAAATTAATTTTCTTGGTTGAATATTTCTCTTTATATGTGGAAAATTCAGGAATTTAGTTGAAAATTCCACTATTTTGTTGGAAATTCCAGTATTTGGTTAAAAATTTAAGTTTGGTTGAAAATTTAAATATTTTGATAAAACTATTATTTCCGGTTAAAAATTCAATTGTATGAAAACCTATTTAATTGAAAAAATTAAAATTAAGTTAAATAAGAAAAAATTAATAGGTATGACAATACATTATAATAATTTAACCATTTTATGTTTAGTTAAAAACTTGTGTTTTTTCTTTGAAAATTCAACTTTTCTGTTAAAAATTCATCTTTTCGGTTGAGGATTCAATTTTTTTTCTAAATTATCATTCTTTTTTCATTAAACTGCTTAAAACATTGTCTCAAAAAATCAAAATCTAATTCTTAAGCTGAAAATTTAACCACTTTATTTTTGGTTTATAATGTGTGGTTTTTTTTAGTTGAAAGTTCAACTACTTGCTTGAAAGTTCTTGTCTTGTTGAAAAATCGTCTTGTACTAGAAAATTTATTTTTTTAGTACAAAATTTCTCTATTTGGTTTAAAATTATATTATTTTGTTTAAAATTCAAATATTTTGATAAAGTTATCATTTTTAGTCAAAATTCAACTGTTTTGTTAACAAAAATCTAATAAATTAATAATATAATTAAAAATTAAAGTAGAATATAATAATAAATTATATTAAATGAAATAGTAAGAATAATAAATTGAATAAAAATTAAAATTTAATTGATTAAAATTTTTTTAATTTTGAATCGAAAACTAATCTTTTTTGTTGAACATTCATATTTTTTGGTTGATGATTCTACTATTTTATCCTAATTTTTTTTTAATTCA
Organism: Belonocnema kinseyi; assembly: GCF_010883055.1. Classification (NCBI taxonomy): domain Eukaryota; kingdom Metazoa; phylum Arthropoda; class Insecta; order Hymenoptera; family Cynipidae; genus Belonocnema; species Belonocnema kinseyi. The sequence goes on from NC_046661.1 coordinate 137,885,119, forward strand.
GCTGCTTAGAAAATTTTTTTTAATCTAATTTTTAGCTCAAAATTTAACCAGTTCGTTAAATTTTTGGCTTAAAATTATAATTTTTATTTTAAAAAACCGAATTTGCCAGCTGCTGACTAAAAAAGGAAATTCAAGAAAAAATAGTTGAATCCTCAACCAAAAATATGAATTTTCAAAAAAGAAGATTAATTTTCTACCAAAAATTTTTAAAAATGTATAATTTTAAGGTTTAAATTTAAATTAAATTATTTTTAAGTTCTATTTAATTAATTAGAATTTATTATTGTTACTATTTTATTTATTATAATTTATTATATTTTTCATTAACTTTAAATTAATTAACTAATTTTATTTTTAAATTAAATTAGTTATTTATAACGAAACTGTTAAATTGTTTACCTAAAATGCTGACTGAAAAATATTTTCCACAAAATAATTAAATTTTAAGAAATTTCAAACATCTTTTGAACTGACTCAAATTATACCTAAAACCCTTTCAAAATATACTTCTTTTAAGGCGATTTTTTAAATATTCAAAATCTTCCATTATTTTTGAATATTTTAAGGACTTCTAGATATATTTAGAAATCATTAGCAATTTCCAATTTTTTTTTAAATTCTCTTTGACGTAATTTTTCAAAATGAAAAAATAATTAAACATTTTTTCAATCATTTTGTAATCTTTTCAAAACTTCTAATTATTTCTTAAACTCACTCTAAAGTTTTTTAATGTTGTAATCTTTAAAAATATGAAAAATTTTGCTTATTATTATTTATTATTATTTTCTATTATTATATCATTTTATTATATCATTATAATTTTTATTATAATTTTTCTATTATATTTTTATTATTATTTATTTAAAAAAGGAAAAGAGTGGGAAGTCTGACAATAGAAAATATTTTTGAAAATTTCTTTTTTATAATTGCAGAGGAAAAATTATTAGGTAAAGTACTTTGAGTCATAAAAAAAACTAATAAAAATTAAGTTCTACCACGGATGTACATCAAGCAATACGTACTTGATTGCAATGATAATAAATCAGTGCCTATCATGAAAATCCTGACAAATATTTGATCTGATTCTTTCGTCATTTCTCAGTAATTTCTTGACTTTCAAAATAAAATTTCCACTATAAAGTACTCGCAATTCTACTAGAGAAATAGGATATTAAATTTGTATTCTTTCGCTCAAAAGTTGCAATATAGATTTTTAAAGATTACGAAAAAAGATGTTTTAAATATTTTGAAAGGTTTCAAGAGAACAAACAATTTTTTTAAGATTCTTGTAAAAATTTCAGCTGATTTATCATCTGAGGAAATAAATTTTAAGATAAAATAAAATAGTCTCAAAAACGCGAACAATTACATAAAATAGAATACTATTGCATTCCCATTTTAAAAAATCCTTTCAAAAACAAAATAAATATTTTTTTTTCAGTAGCAAAGAAGTTTTTCTAACATAAACAGAATACTCTATTTTTTTAAACTTCAAAATCCGGTACTGCGATGAGCCATAAAAAGTCCAACAACGGATCGATCAATGCGTCTCGAAGACGCGAACAAAAATAGTGTACATCGTGCTGTTGTATTTTGAATCTCAAAACAGTTTTTCTCATATCGAAAAAGAACATTTTTTTAAACTTCATAAAGCAGTACTGGTGAGTCATGAAGTATTCAAAAATAGGTCAATCGATGCGTCTCGAAGACGCAAACAAGACTACTGAATATTTTATTGGTGTGATTTGAATATAAAAAAAGTTATTTTCATATAAACAAAATAAACCATTTTTTTAAACTTCATAAATCGGTACTGGTGAGTCATAAAATGTTCAATAATAGGTCAATCGATGCGTCTTGAAGACTTGAACAAAACTAGTTAATATTGTATTGATGTATTTTGAATATCAAAAAAGTTTTTCTCATATAAAAAAATGAACCATTTTTTTAAACTTCATAAATCGGTACTGGTGAGTCGTAAAATGTTCAAAGATAGGTCGATCGATGCGTCTCGAAGACACGAACAAAAATACTTAAAATGTAGTGATTTATTTTGAATTTAAAAACAAGTTTTTTCATATAAAAAACCCATTTTTTTAAACTTCATAGATTGGTACTGGTGAGTCTTAAAATGTTTAAAGATAGGTCCATCAACGCATCTCGAAGACGCGAAAAGAAATACTTTATATTGTATTGATGTACTTTGAATATGAAAAAAGTATTTCTCATATAAAAAAATGAACAATTTTTTTAAATTTCATAATTCGGTACCGGTGAGTCATAAAATGTAGAACGATAGGTCCATCGACGCATCTCGAAGACGCGAACAGAAATACTTCATATTGTATTGATGTATTTTAAATATGAAAAAAGTATTTCTCATATAAAATAATAAACCATTTTTTTAAACGTCATAAATTGGTACTAGTGAGTCATAAAATGTTCAAATATAGGTCAATCAATGTGTCTCGAAGACGCGAACAAAACTACTTAATATTTTATTGATGTATTTAGAATGTGAAAAAAGTTTTTATCGTATAAAAAAATGAACTATTTTTTTAATTTCATAAATCGGTACTGGTGAGTCATAAAATGTTCAAAAATAAGTCAATCGCTGCGTCTTGAAGACGCGAACAAAAATACTCAATATTGCATTGATGTATTTTGAATATGAAAAAAGTTTTTCTCATATAAAAAAATGAACCATTTTTTTTTAATTTCATAAATCGGTACTGGTGAGTGATAAAATATTAAACAATAGGTCAATCGATGCGTCTTGAAGACTTGAACAAAACTAGTTAATATTGTATTGATGTATTTTGAATATCAAAAAAGTTTTTCTCAGATAAAAAAATGAACCATTTTTTTAAATTTCATAAATTATAATGGTGAGTCATAAAATATTCAACAATAGGTCAATCGATGCGTCTTGAAGACGCGAACAGAAATACTTTATATTGTATTGATGTATTTTGAATATGATAAAAGTTTTTCTCAGATAAAAAAATGAACTATTTTTTTAAATTTCATAAATTATAATGGTGAGTCATAAAATATTCAACAATAGGTCAATCGATGCGTCTTGAAGACGCGAACAGAAACACTTCATATTGTATTGATGTATTTTGAATATGAAAAAAGTATTTCTCATATAAAAAAATGAACCATTTTTTTAAATGTTATAAATCGGTACTAGTGAGTCATAAAATATTCAACAATAGGTCAATCGATGCGTCTTGAAGACGCGAACAGAAACACTTCATATTGTATTGATGTATTTTAAATATGAAAAAAGTATTTCTCATATAAAAAAATAAACCATTTTTTTAAATTTCATAAATCGGTACTGATGCGTCACAAAATGTTCAACGATAAGTCGATCAATGCTTCTCGAAGACGCGAACAAAAATGCTTAAAATTGTATTGATGTATTTTGAACATCAAAGAAGTTGTTCTCATATAAAAAGAATAAACCATTTGTTACACTCTATAAATCGGTTCTGGTGATTGATAAAAAATCCAACAATACGTCGATCTATGCATCTCGAAGACGCAAAAAAATACTTAAAATGTATTGATGTATTTTGAATATGAAAAAAGTTTTTCTCATATAAAAAAATTAAACATTTTATTAAATTTTATAAATCGGTACTGGTGAGTCATAAAATGTTCAACAATAGGTCCATCGACGCATCTTGAAGACGCGAACAAAACTACTTAATATTGTTTTGATGTATTTTGAATATGAATAAAGTTTTTCTCATATAAAAAAATGAAACATTTTTTTAAATTTCATAAATCGGTACTGGTGAATGATAAAAAATTCAACAATACGTCGATTTATGCATCTCGAAGACGTGAACAAAAATACTTAAAATGTATTGATGTATTTTAAATATCAAAGAAGATTTTCTCATATAAATAGAATAAATCATTTTTTACACTCTATAAATCGCTACTAGTGAGTTATAAAAAATGCAACAATAGGTCGACCAATGCGTCTCAAAGACGCGAACAAAAATACTTAAAATTGTATTGATGTATTTTGAAAATCAAAGAAGTTTTTCTCGTATAAAGAGAATAATTCATTCTTTTACACTCTATAAATCGGTACTCATTAGTGATAAAAAATAAAATTATAGGTCGATTAATGCGTCTTGAAGACGCGAACAAAAAAATCTAGATACCTTATTGATGTATTTTGAATAACAAAAAAGTTTTTTTTTATATAAACCAGATAAATTTTTGTTTGAAATCTGTGAACTAAGAACAAACTACTTCTAAATACTTTAGATAATTTGAAGTTAAAAAAAATTCAAATATAATTTAAAACTTGAAAGGTTTTCAAAATATTTGAAGCAAAATGTAGATTTTTGAAGATTTAGAACAAAAATTTAAACGCTTTTTGAAAGATTTGCAAAGTTTCAGATAATACAAAATTGTTTTTAAGATTTCTGAGATAATTTAAAATACTATTTTATTTCGAAAATTTAATTTTAAGAGATTATTGTAAAAAATTTCTAAAAATTATGAAAGATTTTCAAAATCGTCAAAAAATAATCTGGAAGATATTGAAGCAATTTTTTAAATGTTTAAAACCTAGAAAAAAATTCATGAAAAATTTGAATCATTTCAAAAGATATAAAGAAGTTTTTAGAGATTCAAAATAAATTAAAATTTGAAAAGCATGAAAAAACTGTTTTCAAAAAAGTGCATTTTTTTAGATTTCAAACAACAAATTTAGAAGCTTTTTATAATTTTGAAAGATTTCAAAAAAATATAAAAAATTTCTTATAACTCATGGAAAAATTTTAAATATTTTTCTATGTAAAAAAATTCATGTTTAAAGAAGAAATTTAAGATTCAAAGCATTTTAATAGATTTTCAGAATCCTCAGAAAAGAATCTGGAAGATGTTAGAACAATTTTTGTAAATTTATCAGAACTCTGGGAAAATTCTAAACACTTAAAAATATATTAAGAAGGTTCAGAGTTTTTAAAAATTTCAAAAATAATTTAAAATTTGAGAAGATTTCAAATTATTTAAAACAAAGTTTCAACTTTTGAAGATTTCGAAAATAAATATAGAAACTTCTTAAGATTTTTAAAAGGTTTTAAGAATTAAAAAATTTTTTTTCTCAAGATTACTCAGAAAATTGTTTATCTTTTATTATTTTTAAAAATTAATTTCTTCACAAACTTAAAATAGTTTAATCAAAACTTTAAAAGCTTTTTGAAAGTCTTAAAAAGATTGATTTTTAAATATTTTTGAAATTGTTATGAATAATCCGAGTCAGTTGAAAAAACGTTTCAAAATTATTCTTTTTGTTATTAATTTATTTGATTTAAGTGAAAAAGTATCTATTTAGTTGAAAATTATTCTGTTTTGAATGAGAATTCAACTAATCTTTTGGGAAATTCGACTTTTTGTGGATAAATTCAACTTTCTAAATAAAAATAAAAATATTTTAAACTTGAAATATTAACCTATTACATTTTTCGATGAGAATTCATATTTTTTTATTGAAAATTATATTATCTAACCTTAGAAACAAATAAAGAAACAAAAATAAATATAAATAATTATCCGAAATTTTTATTTTGTGTTAAAAATTATTTTTCAACACAAAAGCGAAAAAGTACACAAGCGCGTATCGCGCAATTGATGATGCTAATTGAAAACAAAAAAATAATAGGATTATTTTTAATTTATAAAATCGGATTCATGTTTTTTTTTATTTATTTTATTTTATTTTAGCGAATAAGCTGATAAAAAACAGTTTTAATTTACAACAAACTGCTGAAGTATTGATGTTATTTTATTGACCAAGATAATAAATTATTTAATTTCTTATGTTAAATTCGTTAGATTACTTCTCAAATAACTTTGTGGAGAAACGAAAAAAAAATCTGCCTCGGCCGGGATTTGAACTGGGAATGCCACTATTCACGACTGGATCGTTTATCCGAAAATGTCACTGGGACCACAGCAGATAATTTCTTATTTCTTGTTTTCGAAATAAGAGAAACAAGAAATGATCTGCTGTGGTCCCAATAGCGTCATTAATTAAAGGTTCCTCTCGTGAGTAGTGGCGTTACCGGTTCAATTCCGGGCAGAGGCAGATTTTTTTCGTTTTTCCACAAAATTATTTAACCAGTAATCTGAATTTTTACTATTTTTAATCTTTAATTTTTTAAACCTGCGTTTGATAATTTATAAGTGCTATGACACTGAACAATTAGTTTGACCATTTACAGATTTTAGAATAAACGGAACCTTAATTCCAATTTTATTTAATGAGACTTTTAGTTTTCTGAATTTCATTTCCAAATGAATATTGAAGTTGTGTATTTTATGAATTCTAAATTTAATGATTTAGAAAATTGATGATTTAAGAAGTTAAAAAATATTGTTTTGCCGCCTCCTTCGAAATCTATCACAAATTTTATAAAGGTTAAAAATCAACACAATGACAAATGTTTTTTTTTTTTTTTTTGAGTATAAAAAGTAGATTTTAAGAAAGAACCCAAAATAATTTTTTTCTTTTATTTTAAATTTGGCCTTCTGTAAGGAAGGCTGATTTTTATTTTTATGGGCGCTAAGCAATTTTTGTAAACAGAAGTTTTTTAAAATAAAATCAAACTGTTTTTTTTTAAATCAATTTTTTTACTGAAATTGTAACTCATCCATTTTTTAATAATTATTTTAGCAAATTTTAGAAAATATATTCGGTCTTACAATCAATGATGAATTCAAAATAAAATATGAAAAAACTAATTATGAGGGTAAGCTAAATATTATAAAAACAGTAACTAATTTAACTTCAAATCACATCAGAAAAATTAAAATTAAAAATAATAATAGAATCACAGAGTCTATTGCAAAATTAAACAAAATAACAAGGATTTTTTATTTCTTGTAACCAATTAAGGAATTATTATAGTGACATTAAATAGGAATGATTATATTTTTCCTATAAAAAAAAAATTATTTATACAAAAATTTGAAAATGTAGCTTCAACTGTTAAAAAAGAGAAAAATTAACGCTTATAGATTAATGCTTATAGAATAATACTTATAGATTAAAGCTTATAGATTAATGCTTATAGATTAGTGCTTATAGAATAATGCTTATAGATTAATGCTTATAGATTAATTTCTATAGATTAATTTTTATATATTAATGCTTATAGATTAATGTTTATAGAAAAATGCTTATAGATTAATACTTATGGATCAAAAACCCAGAATAGTGTTGTGGCAAAGGCTAATACGCTTTCTGAAGTAAACCAAGTATAAACTAGAGATTGTTTCTGCGATTGGATCACCAACTTACAATCCAGCAAAATTCTTATCAAACAATTTGGAACCAATTTCAGCAAAAATTCAGTTGTTCATTAGAAAATATTTAATATCTAAAACGAAACATTAATAATATTAAAATACCTTCTACTTGCTCATTATTATAATTAGACATAATTTCAATTGATGATAATAGTCTCGACTAAGCTTTGGATTGCATAAAAGACAAATTAAAGTAACATAAAAATTTAACCAAAATATCGAAAAATGAAATATAATTTGCTTTTAGAACTGTTTTTTAATATTACAGTTTTTTTTAATGACAAATTTTATCAACAGTTGTCTGAATCTCCAATGGGATCTTCTTTTTCATCTTTAGTATCAAACTTGAGAGATTTTAAAATATTTTTAATACTATTCAAGAAGCCAATTAATTTACAGTGAAAAACTAAAATAAATAATAAAAAATTAATTAAAGATTTGTTCACAAAACCAGTTTGATCCGTTTCTTACTTAATTGATAAATTCCATAATTTTTTTAGTCAAAATATAGCTTTGATAAAAGGTTTGGTCGAAAGGCGTATTAAATTAATTACTATAGGAAAGAAAATTTGGACCAAGAAAAACCCACATTGCAATTAAAAAATTATTTAAAAATTTGTTTAAAATATTTACTTTAAGAACAAACAGACTTTAGAAAAATTTGTAACCAACAAAAACCACTTTTAAATAATAGACAATTTGCCTAATGTTGTTTGTTTATTAAAATTCACTCGTTGTAATAAACATTCCTTAAATAAATTCAATAACTTAATTAATGAATAAGAATAAAATTTTTTTTCAAGTTTTTCACCTGTTTTTTCTGGAATTCTTTTATATACTGTTATCAATTTTTTATTAAAAATTTATCTTCCTTAGTTAAAAATGGTATCTATAAAAAATGTACAATATATTTAATTTTATATAATATATAAAAATGTATCTATTTTTTTAAAATTTGTCTCTTGGTCTCGTTTGGTCGAAAGGTTTATTAAATTAATTAATATAGGAAAGAAAATTCGGACCAAGAAAAAGCCACATTGGAATTAAACAATTATTAAAAAATTTATTTAAAATGTTTACTTTAAAAACAAAAAGACTTTAGAAAATTTTTTAACTAACAAAAACCACTTTTAAATACTAAACAATTTGCCTAATGTTGTTTGTCTATTAAAATTCACTCGTTGTAATAAACATTCCTTCAATAAATTCAAAAACTTAATTAATGAATAAGAACAAAATTTTTTTTCAAGTTTTTGACCTAGTTTTTCTGGAATTCTTTTATATACTGTTATCAATTTTTTATTAAAAATTTATCTTCCTTAGTTAAAAATTGTATCTATAACAAATAATAATATATTTAATTTTATATAATATATAAAAATGTATCTATTTTTTGAAAATTTGTCTCTTTTGGTCTCGTTTGGTCGAAAGGTTTATTAAATTAATTAATATAGGAAAGAAAATTCGGACCAAGAAAAAGCCACATTGGAATTAAACAATTATTAAAAAATT
>NC_046661.1:137894074-137936012 GCF_010883055.1 Belonocnema kinseyi
ATATACTGTTATCAATTTTTTATTAAAAATTTATCTTCCTTAGTTAAAAATTGTATCTATAAGAAATAATAATATATTTAATTTTATATAATATATAAAAATGTATCTATTTTTTGAAAATTTGTCTCTTGGTCTCGTTTGGTCGAAAGGTTTATTAAATTAATTAATATAGGAAAGAAAATTCGGACCAAGAAAAAGCCACATTGGAATTAAACAATTATTAAAAAATTTATTTAAAATGTTTACTTTAAAAACAAAAAGACTTTAGAAAATTTTTTAACTAACAAAAACCACTTTTAAATACTAAACAATTTGCCTAATATTGTTTGTTTATTAAAATTCACTCGATGTAATAAACATTCCTTAAATAAATTCAAAAACTGAATTAATGAATAAGAACAAAATTTATTTTCAAGTTTTTGACCTAGTTTTTCTGGAATTCTTTTATATACTGTTATCAATTTTTTATTAAAAATTTATCTTCCTTAGTTAAAAATTGTATCTATAAGAAATAATAATATATTTAATTTTATATAATATATAAAAATTGGTGTTTTTTTTTAACAGAGACCTACATCAAATACTCGTTAATTTAGGGAAAGGTTTTTTTTTCTCAAATAAAAAAAAATAATTGTAAAATTGTTTTTCCAAAAAACAACATATTTCGTTGATGAGGTAACTCGGAAACTTTTATGCAATATTGGCAAAGTTGCGAAATAGGACTTCTTTCGGATGCTTCGCGGATGATTGAGAACTGAGAATTTCTCAATAACTGGGTGATCGAATAAAAAAAAATAAAAAAGAAGATAGTCTAACGTAACGGACTGTATCAACCACAGATAATTGTCGCTCATTTCCGGTTATTCGTCTTGGCTTCTGTAATCCTTTTACGAGGCTGATTTTATACCGTCTTAAAAGTGTTATTTGAGTCCTTGTCGAAATTAAATCTTTTATTCTCTTTACATAAAAGGAAAATTGAGATATAAAAAAAACCAAGATATCCAACCTTTGCCTATCATTCTGATTAACAATTTCAGATAAATCTGAACCACTTTTTCGGGTCGAAAATTAATTTTTTAATTTCATTCACATCTGTCGAGTGGTTAAATATTGATTCCTCTTTTGTATCAGGAAATTAATATTATTAATTAAAAATTTGTTTAAAATTAATTTTTAAGTGAATATTTAACTATTCTATGAATATTTATATTCCATTTTTGTATAAAAGGGATTCTTCTTTAGTTAAAAATTCAACTATTTGATTAAAAATTGGTGAATTTTCTTGAAAAATCGCCCTTTTTAGTAGAAAACTAATCTTTTTAGTATAAAACTTGTCTCTTTTTTTCGGTTATCTTCTATGATAAAAATTAATTTTTTTAACTTAAAAAGTAGATATTTCATTTTTGGTTAAAAATCTTCTTGGTTGAAAATTACTCTCTTTTTTTGAGATTTATCTTTTTTGACGAAAACTAAATTTTTCACCTGAACATTTAACTATTCCATTTTGATTTGAAATGCTTCTTCTTTTGTTAAAAATTTAGTTGAAAATTGAATTATTTTCTTGGCTTAAAATGTATCTTTTTGGTTAAAAGAGTTTCTTCCTTAGTAGAAAATTCAACTATTTTGTTAAAAATAGATTTATTTTATTGAAAACTCGCTATTTTTGGTAGAAAATTAATCTTCTTAGTTGAAAATTACTCTCTTTTTTTGAAATTTATCTTTTCTGTCGAAAATTAAATTTTTCAACTGAAAATTTAACTATTCCATTTTCGATTAAAAAGTTTTCTTCTACTGTTAAAAATTAATTTACTTCATTGGAAATTGATTAATTTTGTTAAAAATTCGTGTTTTGTGGTAGACAATTAATCTTTTGGGTACGGAATTTATCTTTTTTCTGTAATCGTTTCTTCCTCATTTAAAAATTAAACTATTTGATTAAAAATTCACCATTTTTAATAGAAAATTATTCTTCTTAGTTGAAAAAAAAATTTTTTTGTTAAAAATGAATGCTTTTAATTGAAAATTCAACTATTTCATGTTTGGTCGAAACGTTTCGTCTTTAGTTAAAAATTGAATTATTTGTTTGAAAAATGTTGTATTTTGTTCAAAATTTGCCATTTTCTATTGTTGAAAATAATTTTTTTAAACTAAAAATGTAGCTATTCCATTTTTGGTTAAAAAGTTTTCTTGCTTAGTAGAAAATTCAACTATTTTGTTAAAAATACGTTATTTTTGGTAAAAAATTAGTCTTCCTGGTTTAAAAGTACTCTCTTTTTTTTACTTTATATTTTTTGTTGAATATTAAATTTTCCAGCTGAAACTGTAACTATTTCATATTCGATTTGAAATTCTTCTTTTGTTGAAAATTTAACTATTTGGCTGAAAATTTATATATATTCTTGACACTACGCGATTGTTTGTGTAAATTAATCTTATTGTTCAAAAATTAATCATTTTTGTTGAAAATTAATTTTCATCATTGAAAATCTAATTGCTCCATTTTTACCAAAAAATATTCTTCTTTAGTAGAAAATGAAACTTTTTTGGTGAAAATTACTTTCATTCACTGAAAATTTAAATCCCAATTTTTGTTAAATTTTAGTTTTTAGTTGAAAATTCAACTGTTTGGTTGAAAATTGATTTTTGGTAAAAAATTAATCTTAATTTAAAATTTATAATTTTTGAAGAAAATTAATTTTTTAAATTAAAAATGTAACTATTTTGTTGGAAATTGATTTATTTTGTTAAAAATTGGCCTTTATAGCACTAAATTGACCTTCTTGATTAAAAATTGATCTTTTTTGTTGAAAATTAATTTTTTTTTTAAAAATTTATCTGTTTCATTTTTGGTTTAAAAGTTTTCTTTTTAAGTAGAAAATTCAATAATTTTGTTAATAATTCCCCATTGCTAGTTGAAAATTAATCTTTTTAGTTGAAAATTGATTTTTTTTGTACATAATTTATTTTTTTTAACAGAAAATTTTACAATTCCAGTTTTAGTTATCTTTTTTATTGAAAAATTCGTTATTTTTATACAAAATTAATCTCCTTGGTTAAAAATGCATCTTTCTGGTCGAAAAGTTATTTCTGTGATTCAAAAATTAAATATTTAATTTAAATTAATAATTTTTTGCAAAAAATTAATTTTCGCTGTCAAAAATTCATTTCTGCGTTTGAAAGTGTAATTATTTAGTTAAAAATTTGTAATTTTTGGTGGAAATTAAATGTTAAAACGACGTTTTTTTTTAATTCATCTTTTTTGTTAAAAATTAATTTTTTAACTAACAATATAACTATTCCATTTTTGTTTAAAAAGTTAGTTTTAGTTGAAAATTCACCTATTTAGTACAAACTAATGCGTTTGGTACAAAATTTGCCATTCATGGTAGAAAATTAATCTTCGTAATTAATATTTATCATTTTTGTTGAAAATAAATTTTTTAACTGGAAATTTAACTCTTCCATTTTTTATTAAAAAGTTTTCTTTTATTGTCAAAAATTAATTTACTTGGTTGCAAATTGATTGATTTTGTTCAAAATTCGTTTTTTTCGGTAGACAATTAATCTTTTGGGTGGGAAATTTTTTTTTCTTAAATCGTTTCTTCCTCATTAAAAAATTTTTTGGAAGAAAATTAATCTTCTTGGTTGAAAATTAATTTTTTAAAAATTGGAAATTCAACTATTCGATTTTTGGGTTAAATGTTTCGCTTTTAGTTAAAGATTCAACTATTTGGTCGAAAAATGATGTATTTTGTTTAAAATTTGCCATTTTTTTATAGAAAATTAATCTTCTTAATTGAAAATTTATCATTTTTGTTGAAAATAATTTTTTATAACTAAAAATGTAACTATTCTATTCTTGGTTTAAAACTTTTCTTCCTTAGTAGAAAATTCAACTATTTTGTTTAATTTTGATGTATTTTGTTGAAAGTTCGCCATTTTTGGTAGAAAATTAATCTTCCTGGTTAAAAATTACTCTCTTTTTTTCATTGATCTTTTTTGTTGAAAACTAAATTTTTCACCTGAACATTTAACTATTCCATTTTGATTTGAAATGCTTCTTCTTTTATTAAAAATTTAACTATTTGGTTGAAATTTTTTTTTTTTTATAAAAAGACGCAATTGTTTGTGTAAATTAATTAATAATAATTAATAACTTTTTTTTGGTTGACAATTACATTCTATAACTGAAAATTTAAATTCCAATGTTGCTTAATGTTTTGTCTTTAGTTGAAAATTCAACTTTTTTGTTGAGAATTGATTTTTGCTAAAAAATTATTCTTCTCAATTTAAAATTCATAATTTTTGTTGAAAATTAAGTTTTTAAATTAAAATTTTAAATATTTCATGTTTGTTAAAATGTTTGATTCCTTATTAGATAATTAAACTATTTTGTTAAAAATTGATGATTTTGATGAAAATTCGCCATTTATGGTAGCAAATTAATCTTCTTGATTAATATTTATCATTTTCGTTAAAAATAAATTTTTTTAACTGAAAATGTAAGTATTCCATTTTTTATTAAAAAGTTTTCTTCTATTGATAAAAATTCATTTACTTGAATGGAAATTTATTGAGTTTGTTAAAAATTCGTGTTTTGCGGTAGACAATTAATCTTTTGGGTAAGAATTTATCTTTTTACTGAAATCATTTCTTCCTCATTTAAAAATTAAACTCTTTAGTTAAAGATTCAACTATTTGGTCGAAGAATGATGTATTTTGTTCAAAATTTGCCATTTTTTATAGCCAATTCATCTTCTTATTTAAAAATCTTTCATTTTTGTTGATAATAAATTTTTTTAACTACAAATGTAACTATTCCATTTTTTGTTAAAAAGTTTTCTTTTTTCGTTAAAGATTCAACTGTGTGGGTGAAAATACACATGTTTTCTTAAAAGTTCGCTATTTTTAGTAGAAAATTAATCTTCTTAATTAATATCTTTATCATTTTTGCTGGGAAAAAAATGTTTTAACTGAAAATTTAACTATTCGATTTTTTATTAACAAGTCTTCTTCTATGGTTAAAAATTCATTTACTTGATTGGAAATTGATCAATTTTGTAAAAGATCCATGTTTTGCGGTAGACAATTAATCTTTTAAGTAGGAAAAATTTTTTTTCTAAAATCTTTTCTTCCTCATTTAAAAATTTTAGGAAGAAAATTAATCTTCTTGGTTACAAATTTATACTTTTTTTTTTAAAATTATTTTTTATAATTGAAACTCGAATATTCCATTTTCGGGTCAAATGTTTGGTCATTAGTTACAAATTCAACTATTTGGTCGAAAAATGATATATTTTGTTCAAAATTTGCCATTTTTTATAGAAAATTAATCTTCTTAATTAAAAATTTATCATTTTTGTTTAAAATAATTTTCTTAACTAAAAATTTGACTATTTAATTTTTGGTTAAATGTTTTCTTCCTTAGTAGAAAATTCAACTATTTTGTTTAAAATTGATGTATTTTGTTGAAAACTCGCCATTTGTGGTAGAAAATTAATCTTTTTGGTTGAAAATACTCTCTTTTTTTAATTGATCTTTTTTCTTGAAAATTACATTTTACAACTAAAAATGTAACTATTCCATTTTTAATTTGAAATGCTTCATTTTTGGTAAAAAATTTAACTATTTGAATGAAAATTTATATATTTTCTTAAAAATACTCAATTGTTTGTGTAAATTAATCTTATTGCTTGAAAATTAATCTTTTTTCGTTGAAAATTAATTTTTATCATTGAAAATTTAACTGTTCCATTTTGACGAAAAAATATTCTTTAGTAGAAAGTGAACCTTTTTTTTTTTGTTGAAAATTATATTTATTAAATGAAAATTTAAATTCCAATTTTGGTTCATTTTTCGCCTTTAGTTGAAAATTCAACTATTTGGTTGAGAATTGATTCTTTGTAAAAAATTAATCTTCCTAATTTTTCCTAATTTTTCCTAATTCATCATTTTTGTTGAAAATTAATTTTTTAAATTAAAATTTTAAATATTCCATCTTTGGTTAAAATGTTTGCTTCTTCACTAGAAAATTTTACTAGTTTTTGAAAATTGATGTATTTTGTTCAATTGTTCAATTATTTGGTTCAAAATTGATCTTTTTTGTTGAAAATTAATTTTTTTACATAAAAATTAAACTATTTAATTTTTGGTTTAAAAGTTTTCTTCCTTAGTAGAAAATTCAACTATTTTGTTAATAATTCGCCATTACTAGCAGAAAATTAATCTTTTTGGTCGAAAATTGATATTTTACGTGCAAAATTAATTTTTTTTTTTTAACAGAAAATTCTACCATTTCAGTTTTGGTTATCTTTTTAATAGAAAAATTCGTCATTTTTAAAACAAATTTGATCTTCTTGGTTAAAAATGCATCTTTCTGGTCAAAAAGTTATTTCTGTAATTAAAAAATTAAATATTTAATTTAAATTTATTATTTTTGGTAGAAAATTAATCTTCGTTGTCAAAAATTCATTTCTGCGGTTGGAAATGTAATTATTTAGTTAAAGATTTGTCTTTTTTGTTAGAAAATTAATCTTCTGGGATAAAAAATTATTTTTTTGTTTGAAAATTCATTCTCGTGGCAAAAAATATAATTTTTTCTTAATTTAATTTTTTTTTAATTCGCCCTTATTGGTAGAATATTTATATTCTTGGTTCTAAATCTATCTATTTTGTTGAAAATTAATTTTTAACTGAAAATTTAACTATTCCATTTTTGGTAAAAAATTTATCTGTTTTGGTTGAGAATTCGTAATTTTTGGTAGAAAGTAATCTAATTGGTTATAAATGCACATTTTTTGTTAAAATTAATTTCTTTAGTAACAAATTTAATTATTTTGTTGAAAATCGTTATTTTTTTGGGTTTAAAATAAAACTTTTTGACTTGAAAATGAAATTTTCAAATCGAGATATGAAACCTTTGAATAACATTCTAATTATAAAAAATACTCTTCTTAGTTAAAAATTAAATTTTTTGTTGAAAAGGTTTCTTTCTTAGTTGAAAATTCAACTATGTGGTAAAAAATTAATTAATTTAGTTTTTTTCGTCGAAAATTAATTTCTTGGGTTAAAAAGTTAATTTAATTGTTAAAAATTCGTTTTAGCTTCAGTTAGAAATAAAATAATTTTTGGTGATACCTTCTAGAATTTTATAAAAATTAAAAAATTGTATGAAATAAAAATTGTACAAATATTTTAATTGTAGAAACTTATACTTCATTGTTAATTTTTTTACTTTTCCAGCAGAAAATTCAAGCGAAAATTAGCTGTTTGTATTTAATTATGATTTTTTTTTGATAAATTTTGTACATTTTTTCACAAAAAGTACAACTGTTAACAAAAAAAATGCAGTTGTAGAAGTCTCGAAATTTCTTGTACACAATTTTTACACGAGGGAGAGTGTTAAATAACGAGTTGGTAAATTGATATTTACAATTAAAGGTGCAAAACTTTAAATCCGTTATAATTTTCAAAATTTTAAAAATTTTCAAATTTCAAGCAAAAATCGATTGCGAGCCTGCAAGTTGAATCTAGAAATTAAAAAATGTTGAACAATGCAGAATTCCTCAATGTCGATTTATCGATAATGCAAGCCGTTAATACAATGCGATAAACGTTCCCTCTTCCGTATACGATTTTGTCATGCAAATAAATCGATGCAACAATTTCCTATTGTTCGAGTAACTAAAATTAATAAAAAATGTATTGCAAAATTTAAACGCGCCATTTAAAGGACTTTCAATCTTTAAATATTAATAATCTTCATAATAAATAAATCAAAAAATAGATTTGTTTTAATTACAAGAAAGTCTGCTAAGGCAAGGTCATTATTTTTTAGAAGGGTTTTTCAAATTTATTTTTAATTATCTATTGTTCGAGTAATAAACTAAATAAAAAATTAATTGAAAAATTCAGAACCGAAGTTTAAAGTACTTATAGAATTAATATCTTGTGATAGTAATAATAAATAAAAGAAAGGAAAGAAGAAATTATGATTAAAAAAAAAATACTGCCGAAAAAGGTTTTTTCATATTTTATTATTCAAGAAATAAAAATAAATAAACAATTCATTCCAAAATTCAGAGGAGAAATTCAAAGGCCTTTCCAAATTTATAATTGATAATAATCATACTAGGTCAAAGAAAGCAAAATATGATTGTTTCAAATTTAAACACATGCTGCTGATACAGGATCATTATCTTTCAGAATGTTTTTATATTTTTTATATTTTTTGAGTAATAAAAATAAATAAACAATTGATTGCAAAATTCAGAGGTGAAGATCAAAGGGGTTACAGAATTTATATTTGGTAATAGTTATGATAAATATAAGCAATAAAAGAAGTTTCTATTTTTTATTCAAAGAAATACTGCTAAAACAGGATCATTATATTTGAGAAATATTTTTTTTATTGTTCAAGTAATAAAAATAGATAAGCAATTGATTATAAAATTCAGATGCGAAGTTTAAAAGGGTTACATAATTATTATTTGGTAACAGTCATGATAAATAAAAGACAAAAAAGAAATTTCTATTTTTGATTGAATGATATACAGCTGAGACAGGATCATTATTTTTCAGAAAGGTTTTTTAAAGACTTATTTTGTTTTTTGAGCAACAAAATAAATAAAGAATTGATTCACGAATTTAGAGGCAAAGTAGAGGGCTTTCAGAATTAGTATTTAGCAATAGTTATAATAAATTTGAAAAAAAATTTATTTTAAATTTAAAGAAATGCTGCTGAGACAGGATCATTATATTTGAAAAAGTTTTTTCTTATTGCTCGAGTAATCAAAATAAATAAACATTTGATTTCAAAATTAAAAGGCGAAGTTTGAATGGCTTTCAGTATTCATAAGTGACAATATTAATGATAGATCAAAGAAAGAAAAATAATTTTTTTTTAATTTCAGGAAATACTGCTGAGACAGGATCATTATATTTGAGAAAGGTTTTTTTCTATTGGTTAAGTGATAAAAATAAATATTGATAACAGTCATAATAAGAAGAAGTTTCTATTATTGATGAAATTATATATTGCTGAGACAGGATCATTATTTTTCAGCAAGGTTTTTTAAAATTCATTTTTATTTTTTGAGTATCAAAATGAATAAAGAATTAATTGACGATTTAGAGGCGAAGTTTAAAGGGCTTTCAGAATTAGTATTTAGCAATAGTTATAATAAATTAAAAACAAGAATTTATTTTTAATTTAAAGAAATGCTGCTGAGACAGGATCATTATTTTTCAGCAAGGTTTTTTAAAATTCATTTTTATTTGTTGAGTAACAAAATGAATAAAGAATTAATTGACGATTTAGAGGCGAAGTTTAAAGGGCTTTCAGAATTAGTATTTAGCAATAGTTATAATAAATTAAAAACAAGAATTTATTTTTAATTTAAAGAAATGCTGCTGAGACAGGATCATATTATTCAGAAAGACCTTTTTTGTTTTTTATTTTCTATTATTTAAGTAATCAAAACAAATAAACTAATAATTGAACAATTTAGAGTATTCACGTGATTTTTAGAATTAATAATTAATAATAGTCATAATAAAATACAGAAATAAAAATAAAAATTTTATTTTCAATTTCAATCAGTGCTGCTGAACAGTATTTTTATTCGTCAGAAAAATTTATTTTTTTATTTTCTATTGTTCAAGTAACAACAAAGAATTCACTGTAAAATTCAGAGACGAAGTTTTGAAAAGCTTTTAGAATTAATAATTGATAAGTCACAATAAACAAAAACAAAATTTCTACTTTTAATTTAAAGAAATGCTGCTGAGGCAGGATAATTATTTTTAGGAAGGGTTTTTTAATTCATTTTTAATTGTACCAGTAATAAAAAAAATTGATTGCAAAACTCAGTGGCGCATTTTAAAGGGATTCTGAAATTAATAGTGGATAATATCCATGAGAAATAATATATATAAAAAATAAAAATTTGCTTTAAATTTAAAGAAATGTTGCTGAGACAGGATCATCATTTTTCAGAAAAGTGGTTTTATTTTGCTTTATTCAAGTAGACGCAGTAAAAATAGAAATGATTGCAGAATTCGGAGAAAGTTTAAAGGAGTTTCAGAAATAATAATTGATAATAATATTGATTATAAATAAAAGAAGAAAAAAAATTTTTAATTAAAATAAATGCTAATTAGACAGGATCATATTTTTCAGAAAGGTTTTTTGATTTTCTTTTTTTTTATAATCAAAATCAATAAACAAACAAATGATTGCGAAATTCGAAAATTAGATTTACATAGCTTTTAGAAATAATAATTGATCAGCTATAATCAATCAAAGAAAGAAAAGATTTTTTTCAATTTAAAAAATATTGCTGAGACAGGATTATTATTTTTTCATAAAGTTTATTGATGTTAAATTTTATATTGTTTGAGTAATCAAAATAAATAAGGAATTGATTGCCAGATTAAGTGGGCAAATTTAAATAGCTTTTGAAATTAATAATAGTCATAATAAATTAAATAAACAGAAACTACGTTTTTATTTTTAATTCAGATATATGCTGCTGAGACAGGATCATCATTTTTCAGAAAGGTTTTCTTGTTTGTTTATTTTCTATTGTTTAAAATTAATAATTGATCAGTCTCAATAAATCAAAGAAAGAAAATTATAATTTTTTTCAAATTTAAATTTTTTCAGAAATCTTGTATATTTTCTATTGTTTGAGTAATAAAAATAAATAAAAAATGAATAGCGAAATTTAGCGGTAAATTGTTATAGAGCTTCTAAAATAATTAATTGATAATAGTCATAATAAATTAAATGAAGAAAAAATAAGTTTTTATTTTAAACTCAAAGAAATGCTGCAGAGACAGGATCATCATTTTTCAGAAACGCTTTTAAAAATTTTTTTTTAATTTTCTTATAAGGGAGAGGGTTAAGTGTAAATAAACAGAAGGGTTCATCGTTTTGTAAATAAATGTATCTCCACCCACGAATTCCATTCACGTCGAGATTTTAAAATGCAAAGTGCATCGAAGGAAGGCAGCCTTCGAGTTCTATACCGGTCATCACACTTTGAATACAAATTCTCACTCGAGAAAAGGAAAGAGTGAAAAAGAAGCCTTACAATGTCATCACAACAATACATTCTTAAATTTTTTAACAAATTTTCAATTTATTATAAAAAATAAATTTACCCGAGTGAAAAAAGTTAAAATATATTGACGAAAGTACTAGAAAAATGGTACATTTTTTTAATTGCTAAAAGTCCTAAATGAAATTTAGGACAAAAGTTTCAGAAAAGTTTTATTTAATTTATTTTTTATTTTTTACAAGTACTTAATTTTTATTATTTTTATTTTTACAAGTCCTTTATCATTTTTGGGATAAAGAGCTAGAAAATGTACATTTTTCGTTTTAAAAAATTTACCAGTGCTGGTTCATCAGGATTTCATTAGTATAAAAGTACCAGATAAGTCTCAATTGAGTCGTAAAGAAATTTTGGGACAAAAGCACTAGAAAAGTTTCAATTAACTTTTTCGATATTTTTACAAAAATTTATGTGATTTTTGTTCCAAAAATATTGCTGATATAGGATTAAAGTACAAAAAGTTTCACATCTTTCCCGTTTCATCAGGACTTTTTTTAGTTCAAAAGTACGAAAAAAGTCTGACTTAATTTTATTATTTTATTTTTACAAGTCCTTAATCATTTTTGGGAGAAAGCACTAAAAAATTTACATTTTTGTTTGAAAAATGTAACAGTGCTCGTTCATCAGGATCCCATTAATGAAAAAGTGACAGATAAGTTTTTTTAATTTATAAAAGTCCTAAACAAAATTTGGGACAAAAGTATTAAAAAAAGTACCATATAATTTTTTCATTTTGACAAGTCCTAAATCATTTTTGGAATAAGGCACTGGAAAATTTATATTTCATTTTTAAAAAAATACTCCAGTGCTGGTTCAACAGGATTTTTTTAGTACGAAAGTACCAGATAAGTCATAATTAAATTTTTTAAATTTGTAAAAGTTCTGAAGCAATTTTGGGACAAAAGTGCTAGAAAAGTTCCATTTAATTTTTTCAAAATTGTTACAAGAGCTGATGGGATTTATGTCCCAAAAAAATACGGGTAAAAAAAGACTGAAGTACAAAAAGTTAAAAATTTGTCTCGTTTGACTAGGACTATTTTAGTACAGAAGGACAACAAAAGTACCACTTTTTTCATTTTGACAAGTCCTAAATCATTTTTGGGATAGGGCACTGCAAAATTTATATTTCATGTTTAAAAAATGTACCAGTGCTGGTTCATCAGGATTTTATTAGTACAAAAGTACCAGATAAGTCATAATTCAGTTGTTCTAATTTGTAAAAGTCCTAAAGAATTTTTGGGAAAAAGTATTAAAAAAGTACAATTTCATTTTTTCGAAATTTTTACATAAGCTGATGGCATTTGTGTCCGAAAAAAGTACTGCTAAAATAGTACTGAAGTACAAAAAAGTTCAAAGACTTGTCCCGTGTCATTAGGACTTTTTTAATATGAAAGTAACAAATAAGTCACAATTAGGTTTTTAGAAAAATGTAACAATCCCTTAAGAATTTTTGAGGCAAAAGTACTAGAAAAGTACAATTTAATTTTTTTGTCCGAATTCCTAAAAGTGATGATGGCATTTATGTCCCAACAAGTACTGCTAAAATACGGCTAAAGTACCAAAAAAATTCAAAATTTGATCAGATAGACCAAGCATTTTTTTAGTACAAAAGCGCCAAAAACGTCCTATTTTTTTAATTTGTAAATGTCAGAAATAAATTTTGGAACAAAATTTCTAGAAAAGTTACATTTGATGTTTTTAATTTTAATTTTTAAATTAGCTCATGAAATTTATGTACCAAAAAAAGTACTACTGAAATATAAGTAAAGTACCATAAAAGTTCATATTTTACCTGTTTTATGAGTACTATTTTAGTACAAAAGTACCACATAAGTAATAATTGAGTTTTTTTTTAATTTTACAGGACCTTAAGATTTTTTGGACAGAAGTACTAAAAAAGTACAATTTAATTTTTTTGGTTCAAATTCCTAAAATTTATGATGACATTTATGTCCTAAAAAAGTACTGCTGAAATAGGACTAAAGTACCAATAAAATTCAAAATTTGACCAGATAGCCCAGGCCTTTTTTAATACAAAAGTGCCAGAAAAGTCCTACTTATTATTTATTTATTTTTTTTTAATTTGTAAAAGTCCTAAATGAATTTTGGAACAAAAGTACTAAAGAAGTTTTATTTGATGCTTTTTATTTTATTTTTACATGTGCTGATGGAATTTATGTCCCAAAAAAGTACTACTGAAATAGAACTAAAGTACCCAAAAAGTTGAAAATTGGTCCTGTTTCATGAGCACCTTTTTAGTAAAAAAGTATCAGATAATTGTCAACTAGGTTTTTTTTTTAAATTCTAAAAGGCTTGAAGTTTTTTTAGAGCAGAAGTACTAAAAAAGTTCCATTTTATTTTATTCTCAATTTTTACAAGTTCTTGTAATATTTATTTTGTTAAAAATTCCTGGTGAATCAGGACTCTTTTGAATTCACAAATTTAGGTCGCTGATTACGAATTTGAAATTCAAATTTGACAATTCAAAATGGCAAACCGAAAATTTAAAAAGGTGATTCGATTTTGATAAAACTTGATACTCGGAGGTTTCTGGGGTTCCTGATTTCGAATCAGAAATAAAAAAATTTTAATTTGAAATAGCCAATCTAAAATGGCGGATCCAAAATAACAGAACAAAAACTTAAAAATTAATTTAATTTTTATAAAACATAAAACTGAAATCCAAAATTTTAATTAAATAAATACTGAATAAAATTAAAAAATTAAAAATAGTGGATCAAAAATGGTGAAAAAAAATAAAAATTATTGGATTTCCATAAAACTTGATATTCGGCAATTTTTTGGATCGCTAATTTCGAATTCTAAATCAAAATTTGAATATTTAAAATGGCGGTTCGCAAATTCAATCAATTATTGGATTTTCAAACAAACTTAATACTCGGTGGTTTTTGGGGTCGCTGAGTTCGAATTCGAAATCTAAATTCTTAAAATTCAAAATGGCGGATAAAAAATAGCGGATGAAAGAATTTTGACTTCGGACTCATAATCAGGGACCCAAAAACCCTTAAATACAGAGTTTAGAGCCAGTTGGACTTTTTTTAATTGGACAACTTAAAAAATTCTAAATATTATATTTTAATAATGTTAATTGTTTAAAAAAGATATACTGATAGTCTTCAATAAATTTTCATACATGCTTAAAAAATTATTGACTTTTTTTAGATTTTCTCTCCACAAGGTCGAAATCATTTGCAACTGCTAATTGGAAGCTAGATTCTTATTGGTTTTATGTCTATTTATTTCTTTCGAATTATTATTTGGAATTTGATTTATAAAAAAATTAAGGAACAAATTTTTTCAATTTAATGATTTGATGCAATACTAATTTTAAACTAAAGCTGAATTTTCAAACAAATCAGAATTTATTTCTAAGTTCATTTGTTTGCAAAGTTATACAAATAACATTTTCTCAGGTTTCTTGCAAAAATGTTGAAAGATATTTTATAAAATGTCACGTTTTTCGAAAAATGATCTACAAAATTTTGAGGAAAAGTTTTTATATTGAACAAGATTTTAAAAAATTGTATAAAGCACTTAAATTAATTTTAAATATATTTAGAACATGTAGGAATTTAAAGGAAATCGAAAAGTATTTGATTCTAGATTCTTTTTTCACAAGCTTCTAAGTTATTTGAAATGTTTTATAATTATTTTACATTTTCCTTAAAAACTAGTTTTTCCAAATAAAAAATAATTTAAAATTTTCCCTAGCACTCTAAGAAAATTATTTTATACTTTTTTGAAAAATTTTTAAAATTCATTAAAAGCTTCTACATTTTTTTTTAAATTTTCGAAAATCTTTATTTTCTTTTATTTTTTTTCAATATTCTAAAGAATAAAATTTTTTTCAAAGTTTATAGAAACTTCAAAATATCTATTTTCTATCAAATAGTTGCATTTTTATATAAAAAAGAATTCAAATATTTGTGTGAAAATTTAAGTATTTGGTAGGTTGTCAACTTTTTTGTTGAAAAATCATATCGTCGAGTTAAAAATTCAACTGTTTTGTAAATAAATCGTCTTTCTTGTTTTTATGTAGGAATAATATTTTTTTTTTTAATTTTATATTTTTTGTTAAAAATTTATCTTCTTTAGTTATAAGTTCAACTATTTGGTTTCAAGTTTAATTACTTTGTTAAAAATT
Source organism: Belonocnema kinseyi (assembly GCF_010883055.1). Classification (NCBI taxonomy): domain Eukaryota; kingdom Metazoa; phylum Arthropoda; class Insecta; order Hymenoptera; family Cynipidae; genus Belonocnema; species Belonocnema kinseyi. Next base: position 137,909,360 of record NC_046661.1, read on the forward strand.
AATTTGTTTTAACTATTTGGTAGAAAATTCGTTTTTTTTATATTGCAAAAAAACTTGTATGAATTTAAATTTAATTATTCTATTTTTATTTAGAACTTGATCTAATTTCAGTTTAAAAATTGTACTATTTTTTTTTTAATGTATGAAAGTTATTAAAGCTTGCTCTTTTTTAGGAGAAAAGTTAATTTTCTTGGTTGAAAATTCAAAGATTTTGTTTAAAATTGATGTATTTTGTTTTAAAAATTTCCTAAATCGTAAAAAATTATTATTTTTATTTAAAAATTCACCTATTTGGTAAAAAAATCTATGCATTTAGTTAAGAATTTGCCCTTTTTAGTTGAAAATTACCCTTTCGCGATCAAAATTAATCCTTTTGTTTTAAAATTCAATTATTCGGTTAAGATTCGCACTATTTTGTAGAAAACTAATACTTTTTTATTAAAAATTCCATATTTTTTATTTAATTTTTTTAAAATTTTCAACTGGAAATCCTATCTTGGTTTAAATTCTTCTTTTTTAGTTCAAAATTAACTTCCTGGTTGAAAATTTATATTTCTAGTTTGAAAATACAACTGTTTTGGAGATAATTCGTATTTTCGACAAAAAATTTAAGTCAAATAAAAATTGAGTTTTTTTAAATGAAGCTTCATCCGATCAGTCAAAAATTCATTTATTTGCTTGAGAATTTTTTATTGGACTAAGAATTCGTTTAGTTTTTGGTTAAAACAATAACTATTTTAGTTAAAAATTCAACTATTGATTAAAAATTTATCTTTATTTATTAACAATTCATCATTTTGTATAAAAATACATTTTTTTAAATTAATCCTTTTTGATTCACAATAAATTTTTTGTTGAAAGTTCCTATTTCATTTATGGTTTGAAATTTTTCCTGCATAATTTGAAAAATTAACAGTTTCGTAGAATATTCATGTATTTTGTTAAAATTTCGTCTTTTTGGTAAAATATTAACTCATTTGGTTGAAAATTTAACTAATCTGTCAAATGTTCGTTTTTTTATAAAAGATGATTTTAAGAAGAAAAATTTGATTTTTCAATAGAAAATTCATCTGTTTTGTCCGAAATAATTTTTTTGCCTTATAAAAATGAATTTTGTAACGAAACATTTAATTTGTTTGTAGAAAGTTCACTTGTTTTATAGAAAAGTTTTTTTTTATTATAAAAAATCAAATTTTATAAATAGAAATTCAACTATTCTATTTTTAGTTCCAAATTTATCCCGTTTTTTTGGTTTAAAAATTGGACTATTTGTTAAAAAATTTATAAGATTTTTTTTAAATTCGTCTTTTTGGGACGAAAAGTTAATCTTCTTGGTTGAAAATTCAATGATTTAGTTTAAAATTGATTTTTTTTTTGAAAAGTTCTCCTTTTTAATGGAAAATTAAATTTTTTATCAGAAAATTTTCAAATTTGGTTAAAAATTCTGTATTTCATACAGAATTCGTCCTGTTTTAGTTGAAAATTATCCTTGTGTATTAAAAATTAAGCTCTTTGTTTTAAAATTCAATTATTTGGTTGAAAATCCCACTATTTCGTCGAAAACTCATATTTTTGTATTAAAAATTAAACATTTTTAATTACTTTTTATTACTTTTTTGTTGAAAATTCACTTTTTTAACAAAAATTAATTTTTTAAATTAAAAATCTGACGATTCAATTTTTGGTTAAAAATATATATATTTTAGTTTAATATTCAGCTATTTGAATTAATATTCATCTTTATTAATTGAAAATCCATCATATGGCAGAAAAGTTATCTTTCTTAATAAAAATTAACTATTTTTGAAACTTTTGAAAATTCGTTTGTTTTTGCTCGAAGTTCAATTATTTAGTTAATAATGCAACAGTTTGTTTAAAAATTAAAATGCAAAGAACATATTCATTCCATAACACTGATTGGACCCAATTTGCTGATCAATCTCTCTAGCAATCACCACAGGTAAAGAGCTTCATGAAGTTATTATTTAAGACTCTCCCATTTTGACTTTCTTCACGAGTAAGCAACAATATTTGTTAATCATTTATAACAAGGAAGCAAACTATTTATCAAATCAGCACTATAAATTTGACAATACAAAGTGGAAACATACGAAATCGAAATTACAGCCAGTTTTTTTCAATTTTGGGACCGCAAAATAATATTATTGACATAAGTGTCTTCGAGCTCGGTGTCGAGCTTAAGATCAAGATCAAGATTTCTATTAAAGTATGAAAATTCTTTTCTTCTTGCTTGAAGATTTAACTATTTGAGTATTAATGCAACTATTTAGTAAAAAAAAGATTTTCACAACACAATCGTTAAAAAATACTGCTCCAACCCAATGCGCTGATCAATCTCTCTGGCAATCACCCCCGGTGAAAAGCTTCACAAAGTCAGCATATAAAGATCCTCTTATTTAAACTCTATCCATGGGAAAGCAAACATATTTTCTAATGAATCATAATGAGAAAGCAAAGTGCTCATCAAATGAGCACAACATTCTAAAATGAGGACTAAATTTTCAAAGTGTGGAAGTACACGAGATCGAATTTACAGCTACTTTCTTCAATTGTGGGACCGTAAAATATTATTATTGGTATAATAGTGTCATTGAGCTCGGTGTCGAGCTCAAGATTAAGACCAAGATTACCATTGGAGTATGAAAATTCTTTTCTTCTTGCTTGAAGGTTTAAATATTTGATTATTAATGCAATTGTTTTGTTCAAAATTGAAATTCATAAGACCTATTCTTTTAAAAATACTGCTCCAACCCAGTTGGCTGATCAATCTCACTAGCAATCACCCCAGATAAAGAGCTTCACAAAGTCAGCATATAAAGCTCTCTCATTGAAACTCCATCCATGGGAAAACAAAGATATTTGCTAATGAATCATAATGAGGAAGCAAAGTGCTCTTTAAATGAGCACTAACAATATAAAATGACAACTAAATTGTAAAAAAGTGGAAACACACGAAATCGAATTTACAGCTAATTTCTTCAATTGCGGGACTGCAAAATATTATTATTGGTATAATAGTGCCATCGAGCTCGGTGTCGAGCTCAAGATTAAGATTAAAATTACAATTGCAGTATGAAAATTCTTTTTTTCTTGCTTGAAGGTTTAGCTATTTGATTATTAATGCAATTGTTTTTTGAAATTCATAAAACACAGTCTTTTAAAAACACTCTCCGACCCAGTCCGTTGATCAATCTCTCTAGCAATCACCCCAGGTAAAGAGCTTCACAAAGTCACCATATAAAGCTCTCCTTTTTAAACGCCTTCCATAGGAAAGCAAACTTTTTTGCTAATTAATCATAATGAGAAAGCAAAGTGCTAATAAAATGAGCACTAAAATTCTAAAATGAGCAATAAATTTTCAAAAAGTGGAAACACACGAGATCGAATTTAAAGCTACTTTCTTTAATTTTGGGACCGTAAAATATTATTATTGACATAATAGTGTCATCGACCTCGGTGTCGAGCTCAAGATCAAGATCAAGATCGAGAGGGCCAGTCCAGGGAATAATCATTAGCTTATCTAGTTAATCACGATTTTCAGGGATCCAGCTTGACAGAGGATTACCATTACAGTATAAAGACAGTAACGGCAATGTCACCGTGATCCACGATCGTTAATCGAGAACCGGTCGGTCGCTGTCGATCATTCCCCACCTCCTGATCAATCCCCACTTCATCATCATTCCACACTGCTTCCCTATTCAAAACTCAAACTCCTTGCAGAATCGCGTCAAATCTCGACCTAATCGGACCGCAGTGCTTCCCTACAATAGAGGTTTTTTTTATTTTCATTTTTCGCGGGTTCAGTTCGAAATTGGTTCATTAAGTGTGTAAAATAATTAATTAAATGTGATTAATTACGAATTTATAAATTAAAATTGAAAATTTAATATTTTTCTTTTATTTGTCATCTGAATTAATTATTAGATATTTCAGGTTGCTTTATCCACTGTGGGGAGGTTACCCCTATCAATCAATTTTATTCAATTCCTTTCATTTTTCTATCATTCTGACTGGTGCATTTTTAAATTGAGTTTTTATTTAATTTTGAAACTTAACAGGGATCACTGTGCGAAAGGAGACCAGAAAAGGGGAATAAGGTATTTTTTAGGAAAAAGGGAAAAAATTAATTTTCTACTTAAAAAGACACATTTTCAAAGAAACAGTTAAATTTCTTGCCAAATTACTAAATTTTTAACTAGAATAATAAATCTTCAATCATGAGAAATAAATTTTGTTTTAAGGTTTATTTTCAACAAAAAAATATTATTTTCCTATCAAAATAATTGAATTTTGAACCAAAAAAGGACGAGTATTGAAGTTTAAAAGAGTAATGTAGTTTTTAACCACAAAATATGAATTTTAAAGCAAAAATGGAATAATTACATTTTCAACTGAAAATTATAATTAAAACATTATTCTAAACAAAATAGTGAAATTTTTCTACAAAGTAATAAATTTTCAACTAAACTGATGAATCTTCAACCAAAAAATTTATTTTTAACCAATTACTTGAATTTTCAAACAAAGATAGAAATTTTCCACCAAGAAAGTAAAGTTTTAAATAATAAGATTACTTTTCTTCTACAAAAGTTAAATTTTCAACCAAAAAAATATTTTTACCCAAATAATCGGATTTTTAACAAAAAGGTTGGATTTGTATGGAATAATGAAATCTTTAAGTTTGTATTCAAAGTAATTAATTTTGAATTTAAAAATTAATTTTCAAGAACATAAGTAGATTTTTCACTCGAAAATACAAATTATTAACAAAAAAGTTAATTTCCAAGAAAACTGTTGAATTTTAAAGTCAAGGAAATTTAAAAAAAGTTGCATTTTCAACCCGAAATATGAATTTTATAAAAAAAAAATAATTAAATTTTCAAGCCAAAATGGAAGTCAGATTTGCAGTTTAGAAAATTTATTTTTAACCAGATAACTAATTTTCAACAAAATAGTGAAATTTTTCTCTTAAGTAATGAATTTTTAACGTAACTTATGAATCTTCAACCAAAAAAAAAAATTATTTTGACCAAAAAGACCCATTTTTAACAAAAATAGTTTAATTTTTCTCAAAAGCAATTAAATTTTTACTAAAATGATGAATTTTTACCAAAAAAAAAAAATATTTTCAACCCAAAATAGAATAAATAAATTTTCAGTAAGAAAAAATAATTTTCAAATTAATTAAATGATGTCTTAACAAAGTACTTAAATTTTAAACTAAATAATTGAATTTTTAACAAGACAAGATCGATTTTCAAGGAAAAATGGAATAGTTCAATTTCCATTTTAAAAAATAATTTAAAATAAAAACATGAAGTTTCAACAAAACAGTTAAATTTATAATTCGAAAAAAAATTCTTAACAACATAGTTTATTACCATCAAAATTTTTTGAATTATAAAGGCCAAGAAATTTTCTACAAAAAAGTTGAATTTTCTACCTAAAAATATAAATCTTCTAAAAAAAATTGAAACACAAAAGATAAATTTAAAAAAAAAGCGGAATATGTCCACTTTTAGTTTTAAAAAAACGACTAATTAAAAAAACTAGTTTCAACTAAACTATTAGATTCCCCTCCAAGGTTAAGAATTTTTAACTAAAATTATGAATCCTCAACCAGAAAAACTTATTGTTAACCAAATAATTGAATTTTCAATCAAGCAATGAATTTTCTACCGAAAACAGAGAAATTTTCTACAAAATAATAACATTTTCTTTAAAATTACAGAATTTTTAAAATTTAAATAAAAAATTATGTAAAATTTAAATTTTACAATTAAAAACCATGTAATTTTGATTAATTTATTTTTAAAATTTTGTCAATTTGAAAGATTTAGATTTGAAAACATGATTACTGATCTTAGAAGTTTTGAAATTTACATAATTTAAACTGAAAATTTTATTTTTTGAAATTTTTACAATTGGTGAGATTTTGAATTGATGACCTGACTCTCGATTTTCAAAATCATCTAAATTTAACCATCTTTATTTATACATTTTTAATATTCAAAAGTATTTAATTATCACTCTTCGAAATTCTAGACTTTTTTTGAATTTTGAAAATTTATCAAAAAAAATTATTTAAGTTTTATGTTTAAGGATTAAAATGTCTATAATTTTGATTAACTCACATTTAAATTTTTTTAAAGATTTTAATTTGAAAACTTAACTTTTGGTCTTTAATTAAAAGTTTTAAAACTTTGAAAACTTTGAAAACTTTAAAGCTTTAAAACTTTTGGTCTCTAACGGATTTAGAAATTACAAAATTTTTATTTACATTTCTTTAAAGTTGAAAATATTTAAATTGTGAATTTTGAAAATTGTAGAAATTTTTTATTTTAAATCATTATAGAATTAAGAGTTTTTAATTGTAAAAATTACAATGAAGAAATTAAGCAATTTTTAAGTTTTGAAAATAAAAAAGTTTGAAATCATTCAAAAATTAGTTTAAAATTTTTCAATTTCGTGATCTTCTGATTCACAATTTTTTGATTTTAAACACTTTCAATTTCAGAAGCTTCATTTAGAAATAAGAGAAAATATTTTCCTTTTTTTTCAATTTTCAATTATAGTGTGGTAAATAATTAATTAATGTTAACAATAATAATTGTTCAAATAAATTATTATTATTTTAATAATATTCAATTGGAATAATGCTAAAAAATTGCATTTTTCTGAAATTTGTAACTATTTGTCTACTGTTCACCAGGAGTGAGTCAATAATTAATTCAATTGAGCAAAAATAATTATTTAATCAAATTATTATTGTTAATAACTATCATTTCTAAGATAAGTGCTAAAAGGTTGTCCTTTTTTAAGAATGTTAAAATTTTTATCCTGTTTTCACTTTGTAAGGTAATAATAAATGAAAATTAACAAACAAAATTGTTTACACAATTTTCTATGGTTTATAACTATCTTTTCTTAGAGTAATGCTAGAAAGTTCGCAGATCTTTGTGAAATCTTAAAATTTTTAATATTTTTTAGTTAGGACAAAATGATAAATATTATTAATAATTTTAGGAAAAAGGCTCTTACTCACTATTTCAAGAAAAATTTACATTCAATATGATATGTATAGAAAATTTAAAAAATATTTTAAACATCTGTTTTATTTTAGAAATATATATTGACAAAAAAGAAAGAGATTGTTTAATCACAAATTAATTATGTATTAATTGCTTAAACAACTATTTGTATTAACATCCATAAATTACAACTACACTTATTGAGAAGCAGAAGAAAATTTTAAATTTTCGAGAAAAACCGCAACTATATGGCATTTATATAGATGATGACAGTTAATAACAATAATTGGTTTAAACAAATATTCATAAATCCACACATTCAACTCATGTCAAAAATAGACAAATAGTTACAAATTAAAAAAAAACCGCAATTTTCTGCCATCAAACAAAGAGAAAACTATTAACAACAATAATAAATTGTTAAAATAATTTTTTGTATTATCTTGAATTAATTATTACTACACTCTAATTGAAAAGTAAACAAAAAGTTAAAAATTTCAGAAAAAGCCGTAACTATTTATTATTAGTATTGAAGAAGATAGCTATAAGCTATAATAATTTGTTTAAACAATTATTATTCAATGGAAATAAAAATTTCACTCTTCTAAATTAAAATTTCAATTTGGTTGTTTTCAATAATTTTATTTTTTAGTTATTTATTCTATATTTAAATTGACCATTCTTTCAGGTATGAAAGTTTAAAATTGTTATTTCTTTGAAAAATAGTTAATAATCAGAAAATGACCAGAAATTAATTTTTGTTTTTAGTTGTCACTGAAACATTCTTATTTGAGTGTTAGAGCAAAAAATTAATTTTTATAGCAAAATAAAACGAAATTGTCATAAAAACGTTAAGTTTTAAACCAAAGAGTTAAATCCTTACAAATATAAATTTATCATACACTGGTTCAATTTTCAACCGGAAAGATAAATTTTCCAATACGACGATTAAATTTCTATTAAAAAAGACAGGAATTTTCAACAAAAGTGTTGAACTTTAAAGCCAAAAGTACGAATTATTTATAAAACGGTTGAATTTGCTGCCAAAAATTAAAAATTTTATAAAAATAGTTCAATTTTTAACAACACAGTCAATTTTCAAAGAATTAGTTACAGTTTCAACAAAACAAAATAATTTTAAACTAGAAAGATACATTTAAGAAAAATAAATTTTCAAGAAAAGAGTTCAATCCAAAAGATAATTTTTCAAAAAAATAATTCATTTTTCAACAAAAATAATTCATTTTTCTTGCTGAGTTTTATTAATTTACACACAATTCTCACTCAAGTTCAAACTCAAGATAAAAAAACGTGGAATTTAAAAAATAATACAATTGTTTACGAAGTTTTAATCATAATTTTTTCAGTTTTAGAATGTCCTGCTCGACAGGGAAACTCTTAATTTCCCTTTTTCTACTCTTAGTAGCCTTTGCTTCAAAATGCAGTGGTAAGTTGAGTGTTTTTTAGAAAGAATAATAATATCAATGATCACAGCCAAAAATAGTTCAAAAAAGAGAAAATGGTTAAATTTTCTCACGAAAAAAAGTCAAAAGAAGAGAAGTCATTAAAGAAATGATTTTTTCACATCGGGTATACTTAAGTTATTGAAAAACTATCAATGGCTATGTTGAATTTAAAGCCTACAGAAATTGGCTAAAATCACAGTATTCTTTAATTCTTTTCTAAATTAAAAAAGTGAAACTAAAAGCATTGAAACTTTTCAAATTAAACCATGAGGGAGAAACAAATTTAAATAATTGTTTTATTATACAAATTTTGAAATAAAAAGACCATTTATTGGTTTCATGTTTGTCTAAAAGAAAAGCTTAGGTTTCTTCATTTAAAGAAAGTAAAAGAAAGAGGTTTGTTTGAATTTAGATAAATTCTTACATTAAACAAATATTACGTCGAATGTATACTCAAAAGAAAAATATTCAATTAATTAATTAATAATTATTGATTGTTGTCTGCAAAATAGGAAACCAAGCATCAAAGGTAGTTTGCTACTTCAGTAATTGGGCAATTTATCGACCAGGAATTGGAAGTTATGGAATAGACGATATTCCTGGTGATTTATGCACTCACGTCATTTATTCATTTATTGGTGTGAATGATGCTACCTGGGAAGTTTTAGTACTCGACGAGGAACTTGATGTCGGGAAAAATGGATTCAAAAATTTTACAAATCTTAAGCTTAAGCATCCTAATCTAAAGACAGAAGTTGCTGTTGGTGGATGGGGCGAAGGTGGAAAAAAATACAGCAATCTTGTCAGTGTCAAAGCAAGACGTGATATTTTCATTCAAAGCGTTATTGGTGAGACATTTTCATTTTATTTTATTTTAAATTACATTAAATTTCAGACCAAAAAAATACTTTGATGTTGTTAAGAAGATTCTTTATGTTCAACGTTTCGAGAAGCAAATACCTGCATTGGGAAAAGAAAACCTAAAGTAACAAATAAGTCCTTCAAAGGTAGGGCATTCAATTAATAAAAAATAAAGGACACATTGTAAATTGTTGAACAACAACAAAATGTAACAAAAGTTGATTTTGAAAAAAGTAGACAGAAAAATCGATTGGCTTCATAGTAATGGTAAACATCGTTCTTTGAGAAACTCTGTAGTTTTTGGGATAATCTCTCGATGTTTGCCATCAATATGAAGAGGAACGCTTGTTCCGTTTCCTCTTTCAAAATTAACTTTTGTTGCATCTTTTTTGTTAAGCAATTTGTCTTTGGAGAGGCTGACAATAAAGGATCTTCTCAACATCATTGATATCTTCTTCTGGTCTGAAGTTTTCTGCTTCTTTTATGATTGCAAATCGCCTAATTCCAAATCTTGTTAATTTTCGATCAATAAACTGTTTAATATTACGGAAAAACATCTAAGCTCTCTATAGATACCAATAGATTAGTTCGGTCATTGACAAAACATAATTAAAAGAGGGTTATTCAAATTCTCATCTTGAAATAGTTGTGCGAAAATTACTGTATTTGTTATTGTATTTTGATTTTGACCATGTTCAAAAGTAGTGCATTTCATCAATAAAAAATACAGGAAGCATTGAAAAATGTTTAACAAAGCAAAAATTTAATAAAAGTGAATAATTTTGAAAGAGGAAACAGAACAGGCGTTCAGCTCCCTATTGATGGCTTGTTCTATTTCCTCTTTCAAAGTTAACATTTATTACTTCTGTTTTGTTAAACAATTTCCAATGTTTCCCTTATTTTTTATTGATGGACTGCGTGTTTAAATTTAGACTACTAACAGTTGCAATGTTTTTCGTAAAACTAAGTCGAGATTTTTCTTTTCTGAAGAGGAGAACATTTGTGTCTCGAGATGTTGACAATAAAGGATTCTCTTAACATAATTTATATCATTTTCTGGTCTGAAGTTTTCTGCTCCTTTTATAGTTTTAAATCACCTCATTCAAAATCCGTTCATTTCTCTAATAATCAAACTGTATACTATTATGATAAAAAACTCTAGGCTATCTATAGATACCAATAGATTACTTGAAGCAATCAAAAACACAACTAAAGGAGGCTTGCTCAAATGTTCATTTCGAGTTAGTTATGTGAAAAACATTGTTGTTGTTAAAATCTCTCGACGTTGACCATCAATATCGAGAGCAACGCTTATTCTGTTTCCCCTTTTAAAATTAACTTTTGTTACATTTTTTTTCCTAAACAATGTCCAATGTTTCCTTTAATTTTTATTTATAGACTGCACTACCTTCCAAGATGGTCAAATTTAGAATGCTTACAACTAGAGTGTTTTTCACTGAAGTAACTCAAGATGAGAAATGTGCAGGATAGTTTCTTTCAACTGCTACATATTAGTAACTTTTTTAATTTTACTAAAGACTGATTTTTTACTTCGGATTGTTGTTTTTTGATTTAGAGAACAATTATCTCTCGAGACGTTGACAATAAATTATCTTCTTAACATTATTGATGACTTGTTCTAGTCTAAAGTTTTCTGGTCCTTTTATAATTGTAAATCATCTAATTCAAAAGCTGTTTAATTCTTAAATCATCAAACTGTGTACTTTTATGGAAAAAAATCTAAGCTGTCTATAGATACGAATAGATTACTTCGCTCATTGACAAAACATAACTAAAAGAGGGTTATCAAAATTCTCATCGCGAGTTAGCTCTGTAAGAACACTGTAGATGTTATGGTATTTTAAATCACCATGTTGAGAACTAGTGCAGTCCATCAATGAAAAATTATGGAAAAATTAAAAATTGTTTTTAAAAAACGATATAACAATAGATAATTTTCAAAGAGGAAACAGAAAAGGCGTTCAGCTTCATTTTGATGATGAGCATCAAGAGCTGTCCTATCTTGAGTTAGTTTTATGAATAACAATGTAGTTGTTGTTAACATCTCTCGATTTTGACCATCAATATGAAGAGAAACGCTTATTCTCTCCCCTTTTTTGAAATTAAATATTATTAATTCTCTTTCGCTAAGCAATTTCCAATAGTTCCTTTCGTTTTTATTGATGGACTATACTAACTTTCAACAAATTCAAGTTTAGATAATACTAACAACTACAGTGTTTTCCACAGAAGCAATTCGAGAGAAGAATTTCAGGTTATAGTTTTTTTAACTTCTAGATATTGGCTTCTTTAGTTTATGCTAAAGACTTTCTACTTTGGATTTTTGTTTTCTGATGAGAAGATCATTTCTTTCTCGAGACTGGATGATAAATTATCTTCTTAACATTATTGCTATCTTCTTCTGGTTTGAATTTTACCAGTCCTTTTATAATTGTAAAACACTTTATTCGAAAGCTTTTTTTTCTCACGTCGTCGAATTTTTTACTGTTACGAAAAAAAATCTAGCCTACCTATTGATACCAATAAATTTATTTACTCAATGAAAGACATAACTAAAAGAGGGTTGCTCAAATTATCATCTCGAGTTGTTTCTGCAAAAAACACTGTAGTTGTTATGGAATTTTAAATATATCTAACAGTAGTGCAGTCCATCAATGCAAAGCGAAGGAAGCATTGACCATTTTTTAAACCAAAAAGATTTACCAAAAGTTAATTTTTAAAGAAAAGGCAGAACAAGCATTCCACTCTATATTGGTAACATAGGCACACAAAAAAAAGTCTGAGCTTGTGACGAGACCATGTTGGTCTTATGTTTTTGAGGTCGCTGAATCAGAATCCGGTGGCCGTTTGGCCCCATTAGATGACGATTTTTTTCTAACCTCAAAAAATACCCAAAAAATAGTCAAAATAGTCCTTTTTGTTGATAACAAATTTACCCCGACCACCATTTACAATTTTTTGTTTAATTTTTATTGATGGACTGCACTACCTTTCAACATGGTCAAATTTAGAATACTAATAACTACAGTATTTTTCACAGCAGCAACTCGAATAGCGAAATTGAGATTATGGTTTCTTTCAACTTCCACATGATGGCTTCTTCAATTTAACAAAAGATTTATTTTTTGAAGTTTTCCCCCTCCTTTTTTTAATACGATCCATGAATGTAATTTTTTTATAACATTAAATCGAACAATACATAAAGAATTAAAACTATTCGATTCTATAGAATGACAAAACTTTTTATCAAATTGTGCAGACATTTTTTTTTAGAATATTCCTTTAGCGATACAATAACCTATATCGAGAATATTCTACAGCTAAAGTGGTTCGTATTCACGCTCAGGTTCTAGAAGATTCTCGAAGGCTACCGATGACGTAATTCAATTATATTTTTCAATTATAAGAGGCGAATTTGTGTAACCAACTTCAAGGTTATTTGTCATCTCAATTACGCCTTTCGGGCATTTTTTTCAATGTTACATTTTGATTCATCCTTACTTTTCTTATCAATATATAACGCAGTAGAAAATGCAAGGATAAACCAAAATATAAAATGTTTACGCGAAATGCTTAATTGAGATAATAAATATCCTTGAAAATATTCAAACAAATTCGTCTCTCACGATTGCGCAATATCATTGTATGATGTGATTGGTAACCTTCGAGAACCTTCTAGAAACTTAGCACGGACACGAACCTCTTCGGCTCTAGCATTTTCTCGATGTCGGTAACTGTGTCGGTAACGGAATCTATAATGAGAAATCACCGTACTTATCTACTATTTCTTTCGCAATTTGAATCCTGAAATCATAAAATTGTAATATTTTGCTTTGATTTCAGAATTTATGAAGACATATAACTTTGACGGTTTCGATTTGGATTGGGAATATCCTGCAGCAACTGATAGGGATGGTAAATTCTCAGACAAAGATAATTTCTACTTTTTCGTGCAGGAACTTAGAAGGGCTTTCGATAATGAAGGAAAAGGATGGGAAATTACAATGGCAGTGCCTTTGGCTAAATTCCGTCTCCAAGAAGGTTATCACGTTCCAGAACTTTGCGAGTAAGTTTGTCCAAAAGAGAAAAAGAAAGAAAAATATAATTTATAAATGACATAGTTACGGAGACAAATTTTTCGAAAAATAGAATTGAAGGCTCGGAAAGCAGAACCGAAGTACTGAAAAGCTAAAAGCTGGCTATAAGCTATAATAATTTGTTTAAACAATTATTATTCAATGAAAATAAAAATTTCACTCTTCTAAATGAAAATTTCAATTTTAAGTTTCTCAATTGGGATTATATTTTATAGCTATAATATGCTATAGCATAATATTATAAACCATAAAAAATTGTTTAAACAATTTTGTTTGTTAATTTTAATTTATTATTACCTTACAAAGTCAAAACTGGATAAAAAGTTTAACATTTAAAAAAAGCACAACCTCTTAGCCCACATAGCTTTTTATATTTGAAGCAGAACCGAAGGAGCGTTTGAGCAGTAGGCAGTAGTGGGGATGACGCACGGAGAAGCTTCCATTTCGTTTTCTGCACGTTATCCCCACTCCTGCCTGCGGCTCGAGCGCTAGTACGGTTCTGGTTTCCGAGCCTTCAATTTTTTAACCATTTTGAATTAAATTATAGATATGTTGACGCCATCCATGTGATGGCATATGATCTTCGAGGAAACTGGGCTGGTTTCGCAGACGTACATAGTCCACTTTACAAAAGACCGCATGATCAATGGGCCTATGAAAAATTGAACGTGGTAAGTAATTAATTAATAATAAAAATCTAAAAGTGCTTGCAGCTAATACATTCTGTTCGCATCATGAACTTTGTTCGCAGAGATCTTTTTTATTCATTTTTTAATGGTTTTTTTTTTATTATTTAAGGTCGTTTAATTTAATATAAATTTTAACACACCAAAACCTCGGTTTAAGGCCAATGTCGAGTGGTTGGCTGCAAATAGCCTTGGTCCTAAATCGTGGGTCCAAACGTAAACAGTGAGGACCTTGTTAAATAAAATAATTTAATTTGTAAACAAGAAGTTGTATTTTTAATGAAATTAGCAACCAAAAATTAATTAACACATAAAATACTTATTTTCAATAAAATAGTCCAATTTACAACCGAAGAAATAATTCTATTAATAAAATAATAAATTTTTAACAAAGTAGTTCAACTTTTACCCAATTAAAAAGGTTTTTAAAGATTTCAGATTTGTCGACAAAATATTTACAAAAATTCTAAGAAATATTTTTTTATTTTTAGAGGATCTTATAAAATTTAAGAAAAAATTTGATTTAGTCTGAAAGATATTTAGGGCTGTTTAACACTTGGGAAACATTTTTTAATATTTTAGAATTTGTCTAAAATCTTTTAAGGTTTTAAAATATTTCTCATCTCTTTTTTTCCGTTTTTGACAATCTTATAAATATTTTATACTGCTTTAAAATATTTATAATTATTCTTTCAAATTAATTTGTCAAAATAAAGAATCACTGCAAATATTCCCAGGAATCCAAAGAAAATTTCATTTCATTTTAAAACCGTTTAAACTCATTATAAAACTTGAATATTTAATTTCACAATGTTAAAAAATCTACATTTTGTTTTAATTATTGGAATTTTTCCTAAAAGCTTGCAAGAACGTTACAAGATTGAAAAATTACCTTAAAATCTTCCACATTCTTTTTTTTTTAATTTGGAAAATCTTTTGAAATGAAAAATTGCTTTGTTTGCTACTGGCAACCTTTTTAAACCTGTTTAAAATTTTTCATTAAATTAATTATTCAAGATAAAAAATCAATTAAAAATTTCCCTGGAAATTTAGGTAAAACATTTTTTTATCTTGAAACCTTTCAAGATCCTTATAAACTTCAGAATTGTATTTAAAAATCTTCAAAAATGTACATTTTGTAATTTTCTTTGATTGAGGATTTAACTATGTTTTTAAATAATCGTCTTTTTGTATAAATTCAACTAGTTTTGATTTTTTGTAATTAAAATCTTTTTTTACTGAAATTTAGCATTTTTTTAGAATTCATATCTTTTGGTTGAAAATTAAACTATTCAGTACAAACTGAACATTTTTGTTGAAAATTCATATTTTCGGGTTGAAAAATTTAACTATTTTGTGGAAAATTCTTCTTCTTGATAGATAATTCAATTTTTGGGTGGAAAATTAACATTTTATGGTTGAATTAAACTAATCTTGAATTTTTTCAATTAAAATAATTTTTGACTGAACTATTAACTTTTTCATTTTTTTGACACTTTATCTTTTCTAAAAAATTAGAAAATAGCTGCATTTTTTAAAGTCTTTTCTAACTAGATTCAATATTTTGCTTGAAAATTTAAATTTAAAATTGAAAAATCGCATATTTTGTTGAAAATTTGTCTTTCTGGTTTGAAAATTCTACTAATTTATTAAAAGAGCTTTGTTAAAAATTCATATTTTTCGTAAAAAATTGAACAATTTTCTTAAAAATTTATTTTTGGTTATAAACTAATTTTTTTTAATGAAAATTTGACTATTTTATTTTTTTGTAAATTTTTTTGTTGCTTCTATATTCAGTTAAAAATGGACCATTTTTGTTTGAAAATTCATAATTTTGATAAAAAATTCGTTTTATATTTGTGAAAATTTTCTTTTTTAGTTAAAAATTGTATGTTTGTCATTTTATTGAAATTCCGTCTTCTTGGTAAGAAATTAATATTCTCACTTTCAGATTTAACTGTTTTTATGTATTTTTTTGTTTTTAATAATTAATTTTTTTAAAGAAAATTGTTCTATTTCATTATTTTTTTTTGTAAATCTATATTTTTTAGTGGAAATTCGACTATTTGGTCCTTAATCCATCTATTTTGTTTAAAAATCGTCTTTTTGGTGGAAGATTAATTTGCTTGTTTTTCATTTCGTCAAAAATTTATTTTCCTAACTGATTATTTAACTAATCCCAAATTTAGATTCATAATTTATGTCAAAAATTAATCTGCTCTTTTTAAAAATGTATTTTTTAGTTAAAGCTTTCTCTTTAGTTGAAAATTTAATTATTGTGTTGAAGATCCTTTTTTTCTATTGTTTAAAATTTATTTGTTTATCTAAAATTTAGCTTACCACTTTTTGTTGAAAAGTCAACTTTTTGAGTTCAAAATTCATCTTTTCTGGTACCAAACTAATCTCGTTAATTTAAAATTATATTTAATTTTTAGTTAAAGTTTATCTCCTTGATTGCAAATTTGACTATTTTGTTAAAAAATTTTTGATTTCTGTTTGAATTTATTTTGCATGCTGAAAAGTTAATGTTTACATTTTTTTGTTGAAAAGTTACCTTTTTTAGTTGAAAATTCAAATATTTGTTTGAAAATTAATTTGTTTTGTTCAAAATACATTTTTTATAGAGAATTAATCCCATTTTTATCAATTTAATCTATTCTCAATAAAATAACTACCATTTGATAACAATTCCAATTATTTTAATGAAAATTGTATTATTTTGTTGAAAATTCAATTATTGTTTTACTCAAATTTCGACTATTTCATTGAAATTTCGTCATTGTAGTTTGGAAATTCCACTAAAAAAATAATTTATTTTGTTTGAAAGTGCCAATATTTGCTTCTAAATGCAACTGTTTTTCGAAACATTATTTTTTTTTCTTTGAAAATTCCTCTCTCTTGGTTGAAAATGAATCTTTCTGTTTAAAATTTACCACTTTCCAGCATGAAAACTAAACTCAAAGAAGGGAATTTCAAGAAAATCATTTTATTATCATTTAAACTTTTCAAAATCTCTCAAAATTTCAAAATTGTATTTAAAAATCATCAAAAATCTACATTTTATTTAAAAATAAATTGAAGACCTTTTCAATTGATATTTTTCAGTTTGAAGTTTCACTATTCCGTTTGAAGATTTATCCTTCAAGTTAAAAATATATCTACTTTGTCAAAAAAAAAAATTTTTTTTAATTCTACTTTTGTATGCATAAAAAAAATTGTAATTAATTTTTGGATAATCCCATTGATGATGAAAATTTAAACAAAAAAATTAATTATTTATAGAACGACGGTCTGATGCTTTGGGAAGACATGGGATGTCCAGCGAATAAATTGGTAGTTGGGGTCCCCTTTTATGGAAGAACTTTCACATTGAGTAACAGCAACACCAATTACAATATGGGAACTTATATCAATAAAGAGGCTGATGGGGGAGCTCCTGGAAAATATACTCAGGCTAAGGGTTTCCTGGCTTATTATGAGGTAGGATTTTTCCATTAGCTATAAATTAAATTTTTTTTTAATAAAAAATTTTATAGGCCCTGAAACAATATAATTTAATTATTATTGTTTTTTTAGATTTGTACAGAAGTTAATGACCCTGAAGCTGGATGGACAAAGAAATGGGATTCTGTTGGAAAAGTTCCGTATACCTACAAGGGTAAAATAATTGAATTAAATAAAATAAATGAATTTTTAAACAAAAATGTAAATTTTCTGCCAAAAAGATTAATTTTCTAATGAAAAGATTAATTTTCTACCAAAAAAGACGAACTTAAAAAAAATTAGAACAATTTCTAACTAAATTGTTGCATTATTTAAACTAAAAATATCAATTTTAAAGCGAAAATTGAATAGTTCAATTTTCATAATAGAAAATTAATTTTTAATTAAAAAAGAAATTCAGAGAAAAAAGTTTAATTTTCTAACTAAGAATTAAATTTTCTACCAAATAGTTGAATTAAATTGTTAAATTTGCAAGATAAAAGGCGAATTTCCAATACAAAACAGTTAATTTTCTACCAAAAAAGGCTAACTTTCCACTAATTAAGTCAATTTCAGATTAAGCACTTACAGTTTCAGATTAAAAAGCATAATTTTTAATCAAAAATTATATAATTAAATTTTCAATTAAAAAAAATTAATTTTCTATGATACACTTGAATTTTCTACAAAATAGTTATTGAATTTTTTAAACAAAAGGTCGAATTTGTTAAGAAAAACAATAGAATTTTCAACCGAATAGTTACATTTTATAACTAAAAAGATTGATTTTTATATAAAAATTGAATATTTCAATTTTCATTTTTTAAAATTAATTTTCAATTTAGAAAAACAAATTTTCCATGAAAAACGACTGAATTGAAACACCAAAAATGAAATAGTCAAAAATGCAATTTAAAAAATTGATTTTTAACTGAAAAAATATATTTTATAGAACACAGTTTAATTTAAAAAAAAAATTATTTTCGATACAAAAGAATGTTTAACAAATTACATAAAATAGTTAAGTTTTCTAACGAAAAAGAACAATTTTTATCAAAAATTAAATATTTAAATTATCCTTTCCCTAAAGTTATTTTAAATTTATAAAAACGAATTTTCTATATAAAACAATTGAATTCTCAACAAAAACAATTATGAGTACAATAAAGAAGTAAGTTTTCTACCAAAAAAGACCAATTTTCAAAATTACATAAAATTTTTAAGAAATAGTTACTAAATTAAAACATTTTTTGCTAAAAATTGAATATTTAGATTTTTATTTCAGAAACTTAATTTTCAATTAAAAAAAGTAATTTTCTACAAAAAAAAGTTGAATTTTGAACCAAGTAGTTGAATTTATTACAGTAAAAAGGTAAGTTTTTAACCCAAAATAAAATAGTTTAATTTTCATTTAACAAACTTAATATTTAATTCCAAAAATTGTAATTTTCTACAATATTGTTCAATTTCAAGACTTTTTTTTTATACATGACAGTTGACTTTTCAACATGAAAATATTAAGTTTCAATAAGAAAGTAAATTTTCAACCAACTAGTTAAATTTCTAACTAAACAGTTGAATTTTAATCCAGGAAGATTAATTTTGTACCAAAAAAAAACGGATTTTCAACAAATTACAAAGAAACATTTTCAGGAAAAAATGGAATATTTTTATTTTGATTTGAAAAAATTAATTTTAAATTTAGAAAAACGGATTTTCTATACAAAACGGTTGAATTATTACCCAACAAATTATGCTTTGAATAAAAAAGTCAGTTTTCTACAAAAAAATAGCATATTTCAACAAATCACATAAATTTTTAACCAAATATTTAAAGTTTTAAACTAAAAAAATACATTTTTGATCCAAAATTGAATAGTTTAATTTTTGTTTCAGAAAATTATTATTTCAAGAAAAAAAAATGTTTCTTCGATAAAAACGTTGAATTTTCTACGTAATAATTTATTTTTCTGACAAATAGATTATTTTTTTTAACAAATTATTGAATTTCTAAGACAAAATGACGAATTTTCGTAACAAAACAGTTTAATTTTGTATCCAAAAATATGAAGTTTCAATAAAAAAGTAAAGTTTCAATCAAACAGTTAAATTTGGTAAAAAAAATAGGTCAATTCTCAATCCAAAATTTTTAATTTATAAGAAGAAATTTTCTATAGAAAACAATTGAATTATAAACTAAAAAAATATGAGTTTTTGATCAAAAGTTAATTTTTTACCAAAGAATACGAATTTCCAACAAAATGCATAAGTTTCTAACCAAATAGTTCAAATTTTAAACTAAAAAGATCAATTTTTACCCAAAAAGTGAATTACTTGAATTTTCATTTAAAAAATTATTTTAAATTAAAAAAAATTAAATATTCACAACACAGTTTAATTTTTAATAACAAAAAAAAACTAATTTTCAATACAAAAAGTTGATATTTCAACCCAAAAATAGGATGCTTTGAGAAAAAGTACATTTTCAAACAAATAGATTTTTAACCAAATAGTCCAATTGTAATGAAGAATATCAATTTTTTTTATAAACATGAAGAATTTTCAACAAATTACATACCAAATAGTTTAATTTTGTAACCTAAAGAAAATAAATTTTTGACCAAAAATGGAATGGTTAAATTTTCATTATAAACAATTAATTAAAATTTTCGAAAATAAATAAATTTTCTACACTGCAGCTGAAGTTTTTACAATATGGTATCATTTTTAAGACAAAAAGACGAATTTTCAATACAGAAAAGTCGAATTATCAACCTGAAAATATAAGATTTCAACAAAAAAGTACATTTTCAATCAAAAAGCTAAATTTCGAAGTAAATATTTAAAATATTAAAAATATTTAACAAAAGAAACAAAGGAATTTTTAGCGAAATACATACATTTTTAACCGGCTAGTTACATTTTTTCAATGAAACCATTTTTTCGAAAGATGAAATATTTAAGTTTTTATTTAAAAAAATTAATTTCAAATTTAAAAAAGCGATTTTTCAACAAAAATAAATAAATTTATAACTAAAAAACAAAAATTCTTTTAACAAAATACATATATTCTTACACGAATAGTTAATTTTTAAACTTGAAAGTTAATTTTTCTTTAATTGGAATATTTCATTTTTCTTAACAAAATAATAATTTTCAATTTAAAAAACAAACTTTTTAGACAAAACTGTTGAGTTATCAATTCAAACATGTAAACTTTCAATTTAAAATTAAATTTTTTACCAAACATAGATGAATTTTCAACAAATTACTATAATTTTAAACAATTAGTTTTTTTTTTAACTAAAAATATACATTTTTGACCAAAAATGAAATAGGTAAATTATCATTTTAAAAAATTAATAAAAAAAAAAATTCTGCAAAACACTTGAATTTTCAACCTAAAAATAAGAATTTCCAACAAGAATGTAAATTTTCAACCAAAGAATTAAGTTTCTAGTCAAATCTTTGAATTCTCAACCAAAAAGAATGATTTTCTACAAAAAAAATTAATTAATTTTTAACGAAACACATTTTTAACCAAATAGTTCAATTAAAAAATTATTTTGATCAAAATTCATATATTTAAATTATCAATTAAAAAATTATTTTTTAATATAAAACAACAAATGTTCTGCATAAATTGGTATTTTTACAATATTTTAAAATAAATATATTAATTTTCTATCTAAAAGTTCAATATTTACAAAATAATTATTTAACCCAAAAAGAAAATTTGAACAAAGAAGATCAACCTTAATTAATTAAAATCAAAAATTAAACAGATGAATGTTTTTAAAAAAAATATTATAGCTGATATTTTGCCATAAAATATTTAAATTTTAAATAAAAAATTTAATGTAACCAAAAAAGTAGAATTTTCAACAAAATAATTAAATCCTCAATTAACGTCGATTAATTTAAAATAAAATTTTTTTATAGCAAAAAATGAATTTTCTATCAAAAGATTATTTTTCAATCAAAAATTCTTTGGGTAAATGATCATTAAAAATTTTAATTTAATGAAAAGAAAAACGATTTTTCAAAAAAATAGTTAAATTTGTAACCAATGACATGTTAATTTTTATAATTTATTATTTTGATTTTCTTAATGATTTTATTGAAGTTTCGATAGTTTAAACAATAAAAAATTATTCTTAATTTCTAGGTAATCAATGGGTGGGATACGAGGATAAAGAAAGTATTGAAATAAAAATGCACTTTATCAAAAAAAAGGGCTATGCAGGAGCGATGATTTGGGCCCTCGACATGGACGACTTTAAGGGTCTTTGTGGAAAACCTAACGCCTTAACGCACATTTTACACGACAATATGAAGGACTACGAAGTTCCTGAGCCCACTCATAAACCTCCACCCAGGGTAATTTTTTAAAATAAAATTTTAAAAAAATTTAACTCTCCGAAATTCCATTCCTTCACTAAATTAAATTAAATTTTCTACTGTTTAAAATTCCATTTTTAGTTTGCAAATGGAATGCAATTCAATTTTTAACTGTGAAAATCGAAGAAAATTTAATTTTCAATTGTGTCTGTCAATTTTTCAATGACTGTCAAAAATTAAATTTTTTTCTTCAATTCCTAAAGTAGAATTTTCTACTATTTAAAGTTCAATTTTTCACAGTGTAAAATTAAATTTGAAATTTTCTTTTAAAAATTAAAATATTGAAAATTAAACGGTTGAAAATTAATTATTTTAAATTAAAGTGTTGAATTTTCTTCTATTTAAACTTTCATTTTCAAGTTTACAAATGGAATGCAATTCAATTTTTAACCGTGAAAATCGAAGAAAATTTAATTTTCAATTGTGTCTGTCAATTTTTCAATGACTGTCAAAAATGAAATTTTTTTCTTCAATTCCTAAAGTAGAATTTTATACTATTTAAAGTTCAATTTTTCACAGTGTAAAATTAAATTTGAAATTTTCTTTTAAAAATTAAAATATTGAAAATTAAATGGTTGATAATTAATTATTTAAAATTAAAGTGTTGAATATTCTTCTATTTAAACTTTCATTTTCAAGTTTACAAATGAAATACAATTCAATTTTTAACTGTGAAAAGTGCAGAAAATTAAATTTTCAATTCTCTTTAATTTTATGTAGGAAAATAAACTATTGAAAAATTTAACTATTGAAAATTCAATTTTTCAGAAGTTGATTTTTCAATTATTGAATATTTGCATTTTCAAAAACTAGATGTTTTAATTTTCAAAAGTTTAATTTGCGATTTTCATAAATTCCATTTTTTCTTGAAGCAAAATATTATTTTTAATTTTCAATTGAAAATTAAAATTTTGAAACTATAACAATAGAAAATTTTATTTTTTCGGTTTTTTCAAAGATGATTTTTGAACTCTTTAAAATTGAATAA
Source organism: Belonocnema kinseyi (assembly GCF_010883055.1). Classification (NCBI taxonomy): domain Eukaryota; kingdom Metazoa; phylum Arthropoda; class Insecta; order Hymenoptera; family Cynipidae; genus Belonocnema; species Belonocnema kinseyi. Next base: position 137,932,418 of record NC_046661.1, read on the forward strand.
AATTAAATTTTCTAATTTTAAACATTTTAACTTTTAAAAGTTTAAGTTTTAACAGTTGAATATTTACATTTTCAAAAGTTGAATTTGCGACTGTTGAGAATTCACTTTAATTTTCTTCACTTTTCAACTATTGAAAATTTAACTATTTAAAATTGAATTTTCAATTGTTTAAAATTCACTTTTCTGTTAAAAATTGAAATTGCAACTGTTTAAAATTAAATTTTCAACTTCACAAGTGGATTACAATTCAATTTTTAATTTCAAAAAATAAGAAAATTGAATTTTCAATTGTTGAATATTTTAATGTTCTAAATTTGAAGTTTTCAATTGCCCCAAATTTAATTTTCAATTCTCTTTAATTTTATGTAGGAAAATAAACTATTGAAAAATTTAACTATTGAAAATTAAATTTTTCAGAAGTTGATTTTTCAATTATTGAATATTTGCATTTTCAAAAACTAGATGTTTTAATTTTCAAAAGTTGAATTTGCGATTGTCATAAATTCGACTTTTTCTTGAAGTAAAATTTTATTTTTAATTTTCAATTGAAAATAAAAATTTTGAAACTATAACAATAGAAAATTTTATTTTTTCGGTTTTTTCAAAGATGATTTTTGAACTCTTTAAAATTGAATAAAATTAAATTTTCTAATTTTAAACATTTTAACTTTTAAAAGTTTAAGTTTTAACTGTTGAATATTTACATTTTCAAAAGTTGAATTTGCGACTGTTGAGAATTCACTTTAATTTTCTTCACTTTTCAACTATTGAAAATTTAACTATTTAAAATTGAATTTTCAACTGCTTAAAATTCACTTTTCTGTTAAAAATTGAAATGTCAACTGTTTAAAATTAAATTTTCAACTTCACAAATGGATTACAATTCAATTTCTAATTTAAAAAGTTAAAGAAAATTGAATTTTCAATTGTTGAATATTTCAATGTTCTAAATTTGAATTTTGCAATTGCCCCAAATTCAATTTTTTTCTTCAATTATTACTTTTAAAAGTAGAATTTTCAAATACTTAAAATTTAATTTTTCCACAGCTTATATTCAGTATTAAATTTTAGATAGAAAATTAAATTACTGAAGTTTTAACTCTTGAAAATTCATCGAATTGAAATTTAATTATTAACTGTTAAAAGTCCAATTTTCAACTTTGAAAATGGAAGTAAATTCAATTTTCAACTGTTTAAAATTCCATTTTTAACATAAAAATTGGATCACAATTCAATTCTTAACTCTGAAAATGGAAAATAATGGAATTTTCTATACTCTTTAATTTTCGATAGAAAAATTAACTATTGCAAATTAATACTTTAAAAATTAATTCGTCGAAACTGTAACTATTAAAAGTTAAATTGTATTAGTTTTTCAAAAGTTTATTTTGCAGCTCTGAAAATTTAAAAAAGATTGAATTCTTATTGTTGAAAATTTAGAATTTCAAAAGTTGAGATTTAAACTTTTGAAAATTAAATAAAAATGAGTTTTTAAAAGTTCCACTGTTTAAATTTTAATTTTCAACTTAAAAAATTGAATAAAATTCAATTTTTAACTCAGAAAATTGGAGGCATTTAAATTTTTAACAGTTCAATATTTTAATTTTAATTTTCAAAAGCTAAATTTAGGTCTGTCGAAACTTCTTTTTTATTTTTTTCAGTTTTCAACTTTTTAAAATTGAATTTTGAATTTCTGTTAAAAATTAACCTATCGAAGATTAAATTTTTGAAAATTAAATTCTTTAAATCTAAACTATTGATTATTGAAATGATTAAATTGAATTTTTAAATTTGAAAATGGAATATATTTTAATTGTTAACCCTGAAAACTTCAAAAATTGAATTTTTAATTCTCTTGAATTTTTTGTAGAAAACTGAACAATTGAAAATTAGAATGTTATAAATTAATACTTAATAATTTCAATTTTTTAATTTTTAAAAAGTTGACTTTTTAACTCTGATAACTAAAAAAATTAAAATTTTCAATTATTGAATATTTCAATTTTTTAAAGTTCAATTGGCGACTGTCAAAAATTCAATTTTCATAAGGAGAATTTGAACTTTTTGAACTTTAATCTTCCACGGTATACAATTCAATTTTGAATTTTCTGTTGAAAATCGAACTATGGAAATTTAAACTATTGAAAATTAAACTGAAAAATTCATTTATTTAAAATTGAACTTTTAACTGTTTAGAATTTAATTAATAACTTTGAAAATGGAGATGAATTCAATTTTTAACTCTCAAAATGGAAAAAATTAAATGACTGAAAATTAAAATGTTGAAAATCGAAACATTTACAATTGAATTTTCAACTCTTTGGGATAAAATTTTTTCTTAACAATTATTAAGCTATTAAAAATCAAACTTTTCGAAATTCAGAAAATTGAATTTTCAATTTTATTCTCTTCAATTTTCAACTGTTGAAAATTTAGCTATTTAAAATTGAATTTTCAACAGTTTAAAATTCAAATTTCAATTTTTAATAGTTAACATTTTATCTGTTAAATATTTAAATTTTCTAACTCTAATTTGTGACTGTTGAAAATTCGATTTCATTTTCATCAATTTTTAAGGTAGAATTTTCAACTGTTGAAAATTTAATTTTTTTGTTTTTAAATGTTGAGTTTTCAACTTTTGAGAACTAAATTATTGAAAACTGAAGAAAATTCCATTAAAAACTGAAGTAAATTAAAGACTAAACAGTTGAAAATATAATTTTAACAGTTGAAAATTCAATTTTCTTGAATTTGCAACTGTTCAAATCTTGAGAATTAAACTATTGAAAAGTGAAAAAATGCAATTGTTCAGTTTTTAAAAGTGTATTTTTCAACTGTTACAAATTGAAGAAAATTTAATTTTAAACAGTTGAAAATGAAGTTTTCTTCAGTTTTTAACTATTAAAAATAAAACTGTTTACAATTAAACAGTTGAAAATTCAAGAGAAAAGCAAATTTAGTATTAAAAAAAAGTGTCACAAATTTTACATTTACATAATTATAAATGGCAATTTAATAAATCCTTGAATTCTTTTACAAATCTCTGAAATCTCTGGAAAACTCACCAATTTTGTTGAATTCCTTGAAATCTATAGAAATTTCTCATAATCTTTTGGAATCTTTTTATTTGGCTTGTAATACTATGAATATCGCAAATATTTGAAAATTTCTTTATTTTTTTTCAATTTTGTAAATCCCTTGCAGTTTCTAATATCTTGAAAAATGTCTTTAACAATTTTTTAAACGTTGTAATCCTCTGAAATCAGATAAAACTTTTTGAACTGGGCTAAAATCCTTCAAAATTGTTGAAATTCTCTCGAGTCCCTTGGAGTATTTCTAAATACTCTATAAGCTTTGAATCCAAAAGCCCTGTTAAATCTCGTCAATCAGTTAAATTACTTTAGAACTCCTTGAAAACTGATTAACATTTTTAAATCTCGTGAAAATTTTAGCAATCACTTAAAATGTTGGTCCCAAAATAGTAGCAAAGTAGTACGAGGGTAGTTAAATAAGTCCTTAGAATGACCAACAGATGGCGCACGAATCGCTCCAAATCATCTGTTTTCAGTCAGCACCACTCCCGACTAGATATATG